>NW_006409253.1:45986-48189 GCF_000296735.1 Chrysochloris asiatica | reverse complement strand
TCTCTCATACTTCAGATATATTGTCAGGAGGGACCAGTCACTGGAAAAGGATATTATGTTTGGTCAGAGAAAAAGAGTAAGATCACCAATGAGATGGATTGGCAAAGTGGCAGCATGGATGGACTCAAGCGTGGCAACAGTAGTGAGGTTGGCCCAAAATCGGGCAGTGTTTCGTTCTGCTGTGCATAGGGTCACTATGGGTCGGTACAGACTTAATGGCACCTAACAACAACAACGCTCCTCAAATTCATCCCCTCCAAAGCTAGATTATTTCTTGGAATTGCAGTAAGGAACCCATATTCCCCAGAGGTTTCATTGCCCCTCACACATTCCACATGGGAAATCCTATCAGACCCTCTCTCGTTTATCATTCCCTCCTCCTCATCCTCCTGTCTTACCTAGATTTAAAGTATACCACCTAACATGACTAGGACACAAACCCAGGTTGGAATGGCAGAAAGACCTGTATGTTTGATCACTAGGCAGAACTACCTGTCTTCAAGCATAATGCTGTTTGACATAGTTGTAATGCATTGTCTGGTGTGGTGTGGAGTCTGGGTGTGGCACTGTGGGTTAATGCGCTGGACTGCAAAGTCGATTTGAACTGCAAGGTTGGTGGTTCAAGCTTACCAGCCAGTCCTTGGAAACCCTATACAGGGTCACTATGGGTCGCAACTGAATCAACGGCACTTAACAACAATGCAACAAACCTCAAAATAACTGAGAGATAGAGACAATTACATTCTTCATTTCACTAAAGAGGAAGAGAAAGCTTTACAGGGGTTAAGGTCACAAATTCATCACTGCCCCAGGTCTTCCTTCTTCTCTCCTCTTCCCATCTAACTTGTGTGCCTCTGCAGGTTTATGTGTTTAAACTACAGACTTTTGTTATTCGTTACAAAGCCCTCCCACCACCACCACCACTGACCCCAAGATTGGGTTCCTATCTCTTCTGTGTGGCAGAATTCACAATCTGGACCCCTCCAACTTCCTGGTTTCCCAATGCCTTCTATTATCTATACCCACCACCCTCCAGCATACCAACCCCATTAAGTCTCTTAAATGTCCCAGATTAGCCCAGAATACTCTCCCTTTCCAGACTCCAACATGGCTAACGTATCATTCAATGAACACTTTAGATGCTTCTTCCTTTTTTCTAGTCTCCCAGTCAGCTGACTGCCCACTCTCCTAAGTCTCCACTTGGGGCATCCCTTTGTAGCATGACCCACTGTAATCATTGTATTCCATATCTTCTCCATCTTTGTGCCTGGTGCACAGTGAAGAGGTTGACTGAGTGGCAGCAAGTGTCACATTTTCACTGGTCGCTCTTGCTCTCAGAGGGGTGGGGGTTTCTAAAAAATTAGTAGTACCGAGTTCTGCTTCTCAGTCACACCCAAAAGTAAGCATTCACTTACAAGCTCTTTATTGCTAAACGAAAATACACTTCAGAGAGAGAAGCTGGTCTTTTTCCATGAGTGGAGAAGGCCCTTTGGGATTGGGGTGCACATGCTTATAAAGATATGGGGTCTCTTTCTGTAAGAGTGGGCTAATACATATTGATTAGGAGGAGTAGAATGTTGAATATTCATCTTTTTTTAGTAAAAAGGCTCAGGCTTTTTGGAAAGGGAGTGCCTTCTGCAGTTGTCAGCTTTTAGGCTTTATCATCATGGGTTGTCTGCTTATGGCCAGCTGTTTCTATTAGGGTTTCAGGTCCTGATATCCTTATCTTTGTCCCCAGGCTCTTCTTCTCTGGGTTACTATTCCTGTTGGACTAGAGATATCCTTCCCCCTTTCTTGATCCCTTTCTGGTAGGAGAGGACTCAAGGCAAAGGGTGGATATGAAGCCAGGGTAAGAGAGGCCTAAGGCCCAGAGGTCCTAAACTTTCCCTGATATTTCCCCCATGAAGAGAGAGGTACCTCAAAATATTTTGGGAACCATTGTTGTTGTTGTTAAGTGTCGTAGAGTAGGTTCCAACCCATAGCGACCCTGTACAGGGTTTCCAAGGGTGTAAATCTTTACAGGAGTAGAAAACCTCATCTTTGAGAGATGCAAATCAAAACAACAATGAGATATCATCTCACACCAACAATAACAGCAAAGATGAAAAAGTAGAGGACAATAAATCCGGGCGAGGATGTGGAGAGACTGGGACACTCGTGCATTGCTGGTGGGACTGCAAAATGGTCCAACCTCTCTGGAAAG
>NW_006409253.1:43514-44098 GCF_000296735.1 Chrysochloris asiatica | reverse complement strand
TGAATGATTGTTATCAGGACTGATTGTGAGGGTTGGAAATGTAAAGGTAGACATTTGGTCGCAAAGAAGGGAGTTATTAACACTCCAGTCTAGGAGCAGAGGTCTCTGGGACCACCAATGGAGAAGAGCCAAGAGCGGGACCTTACCCAGAGAAGCAGCAAGGCCCGAGATGGAGGCAGAGACCATGGCGTGGAGTGATGAAGCAGATGGGGACTTTGGATCCAGAGAGGGAGAGGGACTGGGTCCTGAAGAATGGTGGGGGGGCAGTGTAAGGGGCAGGTTTATAGGGTATACCCTTTGGTCAGTTGATGATGCATGGAAGGGATTGGAACCATCACAATGAAATGATATACGATGGAATGAATGTAAAACTTAAGTTCTCTCATGTAAAATATCATATAATTCACAATAAAACATGAAAGAAAAAAAAAGCTAAAGTAGATAGAGAGAAATACTTTTAACTGATGGTATATGGAGGGGATTATAATTAATGTAATGAAACAAGTTATATGAATTGTTGACTGTGAAACTGATGATGTGCCCTGTAAACTTTCACTCAATCCACAATAAAAACCTTTAATTAA
>NW_006409253.1:40359-42118 GCF_000296735.1 Chrysochloris asiatica | reverse complement strand
ATGTAAACTATCACATAATTCACAATAAAACATTTAAATACATATATTTTGGGGGGGGGGATGGGATGTCAGGCTCTGTCTGGCTGCTTCTTGCTGATTTGGGGTGTTGAGTAGTTGAAGTTCCAACTCTTCCCTCTTCACTCTCCCTACATGCTGGGGTTCTTATTCCCTGGGAGCAAGAGTTGGCTATCCAGTTCTGGCCTCATCCAAAGGGTCCAGTGATGTTGGAAGGACAGTATGTTCCTGTTGGTTGTGCAGGACTTGAATTTTAATGGCCTGAGGAAGAGAAGAGACAAATCTGACTACAAAATTTAATATAACTGAACCCGAATCCAAAGCAATCACAAAAATTCTGTTGACACAATTAATGGAAGGAAGAGAGAGAACAATTATGAGGGCAGTGAGGACAGTCTCAATGATAGGGTACTATTTTTTAATTTGGGGGCAGATTCCAGAATGCTATTGATGTTGTCTTGTACTTGTCCTGACTGATTTACATAAAAACAACATGGTTCCTTGAGATACAGGTAGGCTCCTCTTTTATCCACTGTGAGAGCTTCAAGGCTCTAGCAAAGAGTCTAGTTACTCTTGCAACAGAGTCAGTGTCTCACTGGTTTTTACTAAGGAACCTCTGGAACCTTTGTAAGGAACTTGAAGATACCTCTCTACAGGGGTGTGAGATGAGTAGTAAAGGAGTTAATGGAGGAAAGGAAAATCTGTGAATTTGCTCTCTGGAAAGTACCCTCATCTGTCTGAGTGAACGGGTCCTCACTCCTGTAGGGGAATAGGGCCAACATAGCCCTGATTTCTAAGTGATAGTTATAGTCAGTAAGCTTACTACAGGGTAGACAAAAAGCAGTGGAGTTCACTATTTGTGTATCTGATGGTGAGATGAAAGAACTCTTTTCTCTTCGTACCACAAATGATGGAGTTCTATGCCGTCTAGTGGGACACTCAGTGATATCCACAACTAGACAGGAGGAAGTGGATAGGAGGCCACCAGAAGATTTTAAAACTGAGTAAGTCACCCAAGGCTCATAAGGAGATACTGGAAATGCACGAGCCGGGGCACTCCTTGATCCTGGAGCCCTTTGTGCCTCTAATGTTCCTCTGCCACTAGGACCTTGGAGCCTCCTCCTTGCTCCTGCAGCAACCAGGAGCAGGCCTGGGCTCTGTGACTTTGCTTCTACCACCTTGGGCAGGATGTTTGAGGACAGTTACTTGTACTTTTTTAGGAGCTCTGGTAGCATAGTGGTTACAAATCAGGCTGCTAGCCTCAAGGTTGGCAGTTCGAAACTACCAGCCATTCCATGGAAGAAAGATAAGACTTTCTCACCCGTAAAGATTTATAGCCTCAGAAACCCTGTGCAGGGTCACTATGAGTGGGAACCAACTCCATGGTCCTTAACAACAACTTGTACTTTTTGGGCTGAGATGTTCCCTGAGTCCGGTGTCACCACACTGAAAGCAGTCTCCTTTTTCTCTGAGGTCTGTAGAGATGGCAGATGTATACTGAGCTGCAATGGAGGCTGCAAGAATGTTATCTCTTTGGCAGTCAGTCCCTTTTCCATTCTCTCCAAGTCTCAGTTGCTGTAGACAGGGGTGGTGACTTCTAACAGCTGGGTGGCAGTAACTTAGAGACTCACTGTCAGTTTTCTTTTTCTTTTCCTTCCTTTTTTGCAACTTCCAGCACAGGTTGGGAGCTGATTGGTAATAAAATAGGTATTGATAACAATGTTAGCCTCCAGGAGTCAGAATT
>NW_006409253.1:38672-39569 GCF_000296735.1 Chrysochloris asiatica | reverse complement strand
TTACATTCAACAAACAAATCATACACCTTGTTTCATTACAATGATTATAATCTCCTCCATGTACCATCAGTTAACAGTATTTCTCTCTATTCACCCTAGAATT
Organism: Chrysochloris asiatica; assembly: GCF_000296735.1. NCBI lineage: Eukaryota > Metazoa > Chordata > Mammalia > Afrosoricida > Chrysochloridae > Chrysochloris > Chrysochloris asiatica. The sequence continues at coordinate 39,466 of NW_006409253.1, read as the reverse complement.
TTTTTTTAAGAAAAAGAAACAAAAACACTCAAGCATATATAATAATTTACACTTCCAAAGGGCACATTCTGCAAGTCAGCCTCCAGGCCACCAGCTATTAGTCCCTCTCTTCCCATGAATCTAGAGTCCTCGGCCACTCCCTCTCTACATGTCCCCATCTCTGTCTCCATCTCTGGCATCCCTACTTCTCTGGATAAGGTCCCGCATTCTGCTTGTGCTCTTCTCCCTTGATGGTCCTAGGATCCTCTGTTTCTAGACTGTAAAATTAAACACTCCCCTGTTTTTGTTATAAAACTTCTACCTTTACAATTGTGACAGTTGCAATTAGTCATGATAACATTTATTCACTACTGAATCACAAGAATCTTACCCCCATCTCTTTTCACCAGACCTACCTAGACAAGATGAAAACTATTCAGTGGGGATTCTCTATTCCCCCCACACTCTTTAACTAAACTCCCTCTTGAAACCTTGTAAGCCAGTCTCTTCGTGCCTTTATTGCCTCCTCAATTTAGGTAGCCAATGTCTAAGTTGCCCGTCCCTATCTACCCTGTGTACAGAGTGGATAGCATTGATACTTGATATGAAGACTCCTTCCCTCTCTATTGGTATTTAGAGTTACTACCTCCATGAGTATAGGTCAGGTTCATCAAATTGTAGCAATTTACCCTGATTTCCTTTATCCAAAATAATTTATTTATTTTTGTAATCTTCCTCTAGTCACATTCTGATTATCAAGCTTTCAAGGTTAGGTCAAATGGGTACTTTCTGCAAGTTTGGGTGTTCTTGTGCAT
>NW_006409253.1:35694-36442 GCF_000296735.1 Chrysochloris asiatica | reverse complement strand
TTTCAGCGATCAAGGTTGTATCATCTGCATATCGCAGGTTGTTAATGAGTCTTCCTCCAATCCTGATGCCACAAAAACGTGGCATCAAGAAACCCTATACAGGGTCGCTATACAGGGTTTTTCAGAATCGACTCGATGGTACTTAACAACAACAACAACAACAACAACAACAACAACGAAAAGTATTGTGGTTACTGTTTGGCCCACCTTGGTGGTGTGGGTGTATATATTACTCAGATTTCTCCCTTTCCCACACCCCAAAGTCTAATTAAAATAAGCCCCACGGCAGACATCCTCATGCTTTGGCCATGAATAGATCAGTCAGCTCCCAGTTTGTGGCTGAAGCAGGGCACGTTGTACATCTCAATGTTACCTAGTAAGCGTTGGTAGGGTCAGTTTCAGCTTCTCACAGACACGGGGCTTTCTTTGGTCTACTGTAGTGAATCCAGGTGGGGACTCCTTCTACCTTGGCTGCTGGGCTTGGGATCATTTCTTGTCCAAGTCCTCAGTAATCTTTGCAGATGCTTCTGGATGGCCTCCTGAATGGAAAAACAAATCAGATATATTTATTACACTCTAAGCTAAATAGACCCATATGTTTTCATCCCATTAAAAGGAATAATGTCTTATGAGAGTTCCGTTGTGTCCAAGTTTTGAGTCTGGCTAACTTGACAGCTGACAGGTGGCTAGAAGGACTTTCCAGGGTCCAGTCCACTTTTTCTAACTGGTTTTCAGGTCCATCTCTCCA
>NW_006409253.1:31934-32664 GCF_000296735.1 Chrysochloris asiatica | reverse complement strand
ACACCGTTAGTCTTCTGCAGACAATGAAACTTGTTCAACCATCTGTTGAGTTGGATGGCTTTTTCTGCCACATCCTCCCCTGAGATTTGGGCATTTATTTTGTCAGTGTCCAGGTTTTTGCATAAGTACATCAGTCCTTAAGGCCATCTTTCCTTTCCAGGGTCCTTCCTGGGGTCCCACAGGCTTACCTCTAGTGGTCTTTTAGAAAGATAGTTATGGCCTGAACCTCTTCGTGCTCTCATCTGTTAAATACCTTGAAGATGATGTCCACCAGTTGGGATGGATTCATGCCAATTGCCTGTCGAATTTCTGCTGTTTCTTTCTAATATCCTGGGTGCTTTGGGAAATAAAAATCATGGTAAGCATTCAGATATTTGCTGAGTTCTAGGATCAAGGTCAGTGTACTTACAGTAAGCTTCGTAGATTCATTTAAAGAATTCAGAGGGGTCCTCAGTTGGCTTCTGCTGAACCGCCCTGCCCATACCATAATCAAGTTCTTTTGTTTAGGAACTCCCTTTTTCAGACCTCTGAGAATGCACCTTTTACAGTGCTCCAGTTGTGGCAGGCCCATTTAGATTTCAATTTGCATCCGCTAGAGGAATTGCCTTGACTGGGGCAAGTGTCATATACACTTCTCTCTCCCCAAGAAGAACAGTCAGATCAATTTGCCTTCTTTCCTTGCTGTTCTAGGGAGCATAGGGGTAGAGAGAGCAGACCTGGGAGAGACACT
>NW_006409253.1:29580-30434 GCF_000296735.1 Chrysochloris asiatica | reverse complement strand
TGGACACTGTGAACAAGTACAAATGGCTACAATTTGATGATCTGGACTTTGGCTTATGGATGCAGTGTCTCAAAATTCCAACCAGAATGGAAGGACTCTTCATATCATGGAACAAGCTTGTTTCCTCAGTGAACAGGCTTGATTGGGACGGGCAGTTTAGACATTGGCTATCAAAAATGGGGTGGCTGTAAAGGCATGAAGTGGCTAGCTTACAAGGTTTCATGAGTGTGTTAGTTTCAGGATGAGGCGGGTAAAGTAGAATCCCCACTGAATAGTTTCCTTCTTTTCCAGATGGACCTGGTGAAAGGGGAAAGGGATGATGCTGATAAGATTTTATGATTCAATTGTGAGTAATTTTAGCAGAATTAATTGTGATAGCCACAAATGTAATTGTAGATGTGTAACTAAAAGGGGAAGTGTTTATCTTATAGTTCAGGAAGAGATGATCCCAGGACCATCAAGAAGGACGGACATGAATGGAGCATGATATTCCTCCTTAGAAAAACAGTGGCAGCAGAGACAGTGGCACAGGTGGTGGCCTGAAGAGACAGAGCAGATGTGGGCTCTAGGCCCATGGATGGAGTGAGGCTGTGTGCCTGCGGGCAGGAGACTGACTTGCAGAATCTGACCTTTGAATTAATATATATTCTTTGTTTTCGATGTGTACGTCAAATGCTTTTTGCTTTTTCATTAGCGAAATATAAGATGTAAATGGGGAGCCACAGAAAGTAGGATAACTGTTGTTGCAGGGAGGAGATAGTAATCAACCAGATGAAATAAAGTATATGATTTGTTGAATGTAAAGCTGATGATCTTGTGTGTAAACCTTCACTCAATTCACAAAAGTTAAAAAG
>NW_006409253.1:17858-28780 GCF_000296735.1 Chrysochloris asiatica | reverse complement strand
AAAGGACATTTTCAGTTGTAAAATCTCCACCAAGCTAAAGGAAATGAGAATAGTAAATTACCAGTGTTTGTAAAAATGGGAACCATTTTTTTTTTTATTTAGTGTGAAATTTTTTGATAAATGGAAGAGGGGAGTGAGGGAGAGGTCTCAGCAGCTGGTATTTCCATCCACCCTGAAAATCCCAAACCACATAAAGGATGGTATTGTGTGTTTTCACATTGGGGAGGGTACTTTGATAGAACAGGCATGGAACACTCTCAGCATCCCAGTGTGGAGCTGTTCCACATGAGTTTTCACAGCTGACAGGAGAATCTAATTTCCTGGCTACAGACTTCAGACCCCAAACCCAGGGCCTAGGAGAGCCAGAACCCAGCAAGGACTGCTAATTGCCCCCAAACCCCTTCTAGGGCATCACAGTCACCAGGCCAAGTCTGGCTGGGACATGGGGGAAACACAGGTGGGTTGTGATCCAGGGAACAACCCCAGAGCAGACACTATGGGCCATAGAAAGCAACCAGGGTCTGAGCACCAGGAGACCGCACTATGCTCATTCTCAGCTGTGTGACATTAGGCAAGTGTTGCCACCCCATCCTGCACTTTGGTTTCCCCTCCTATAAACTGATGGGATTTGATGAGAATGAGCCCCTCTGGCTTCAAGACCACAGTCATTCTCTACATGCCTGTCAGGGAACGGGGCTTCCCAAACAGAGGGTCCATTGAGAACTGGGAGAGGAGCCTCTGGAATTGCCTCCAGCCTGTCAGGGAGGACACAGGCAGTCTTCTCCCCCTGATTCCTGCCTCAGGACACCTGTGTCTCCTGCCCCTAACTGCACTGGGAACCTGTGAACTCATCTTTCTTCCCCACCAAGAGGGACTGGGTCTCAGACCAGAGGGGTGGGTCAGAGAAGGGGCAAACAAGCAGGGCAGCAAACAAGCAGGGCAGCCTGGCATAAGATGGAGGGAGGTTGGGGCACTTGGCACAGAGGGTCACTGCAGAAGACCCACAACACACAACTCGGACAAATCAAAGTTTATTCAGAAAAGCAGATTAGTAATCACCACTAACTACTAAGTGAGGCACATCGGACACTACATCTTGCCCACTCTCTTGCCTCTTTTGGCCCTCATAGGACACTGTAGAAATCCTCTTCTGGTCTGCACATAGTCCCAGAGTTCTGAGCTGGATGCTGCCCAGCATGTTCTTGGGCTGGACAAGGTCCTGGTGTTCAAAGAGGATGGCTTATGAAACTGTATCCAAATATTGTGGCCGGGTCAGCTGGCTATACCTCTGGCATGAGGCCTCAGTAGGGAGTTAATGCAGTCTTCTTACACAGTCTCACATCTGGACAACAGAAGGACTGTCAAGCCGCAGGAGGCCACGTGGAAAGGCATGTCTAGACTGGTCCATGTTACAGGCACATCAGAAAGTTACAGGCAATGTTACAGGCACATCAGAATGGATGAGGCACAGTAAAGACCAAGGAGATTCTGCTCCTGAGTGAGGTCCCCTGACCCCAGGCTCTGGAGGAAGCTCTGGAGGATTGGGCCCCAGCTGAGGATACAACTTCAATGATCTAAAAAGAGAGGTGAGAACAAACAATGAAGCCTGGAGCTAAAACCCCATTGTTTAGTGCTCAAGGGCAGAGAACACAGTGCCAGATGTCTAGAATCTTGTACCCGAGTCGTGGCACAAGGGGAACCAGGAGGAAGCCCCTGGGTGTAAGGCAAAATGAGTCCCCATCCATCTTGGTTCTTCCATGGATAGTGGGGAGTCAGTGTGAAGGGAAGCTACTAAGCAGGAGTTCTCTCCCTGCCACCACCCTCAGTGGCCAATGAAGACTCAAACCTTCCACTGTCCTGGGTCAGAATGATGGTACAAGTCAGGGAACCTTTCTGTGATTCATTTGGATAATAAAATCTACCTCAATGGGCTTATTGAGAAAATGATATGAATACATGTAAGGATGTAAAGTACTTTGAGCCATGCCAGGCTAGGTAAATGCTGTCATTGTTGTTAAGTGCCATAGAGTAGGTTCCGATCCATAGCAACACTGTATAGGGTTTCCCATGAGCGGCTGGTAAGCTTGAACCACTGACCTTGTGGTTCAAAGTGACTTTGCAGTCCAGCACATTAGCCTATGGCGCCACACCAGGACTCCAGATAAATGCTATGATGATGATGTTTAAAACTTGATACAAGTGTTCTGGAATTCTGGTGTGGCACTATAGGATTAACACTGGACTGTGAACCACAAGGTTGGGAGTTCAAACCTACCAGGTGCTCCTCAGAGCTTGTACATAGGGTCACTATGAGTCAGAACCAACTCAACAACACTTATCAACAACAACAATGTAAGTGCTCTACACCTTCACAACCACAACACAGAAACTAACACCTCCTCACGTAAGTTTTATTTTAAATACATAGTCACAAGAAGAACATTTTGGACTCCCCTGTGGTAGGACTCTTGGTATGTGCTGGGGGTTAATATCCTGGACTGTAAGGTCAGTTTGAAGCACCAGGTCAGCAGACCCACCAGCCATTCCTTGGAAATCCTATACAGGGTTGCTATGAGTCAGAACCGACCTTAAGGATCTTAACAACACCAACAAAAGGTGGTGCTGTGAGGTCAGTGGTTCAAACCCACATCTGACTCCAGAAGAAAGACCCGGCAGTCTGCTTCTGAAAAGTCCTGGGAACCCTATGGGGCAGTTCTACTCCGCTGTATAGGGTCACTATAAACCTGAACTGACCCAACAGCAATGGGTGTGGTTTATTCCAGTTTATAAACCAGAGGGTGGGACTTTATCAAAGAGCAGAAACCTTTTAAGGATCTAGCAAAAGATGGCATTTCACAGCTCTCTAAACATCGTGTTAACTATTTTACCCTTCTAACTTATTCTCTTTATTAAGACCTTTTAACTTTTGGAAAATGAGGTGGGCTTTGTGTTTTTTGGTCAAAGCTCTATGATCCCTTCCAGAAAACCAGGAAGTATCTTACCATCCAGGGACGTGGCCAGCTGCTCACCCCAGCTCCAGAGTCTTCTCCTCTCTTAGGTGATCTCTTACAAAGTGAAGTTCCTTTTGACTGGGAAACCATCCCAAGTTGTGTAATGTTATTGTTGATAAGTACAGTAGATTTTAATTCCAACACATAGAGACCCTGTTTCCAAGGAGCAGCCGGTGAATTTGAACCACTGACCTTGTGATTCAAGCTAACCTTGTGGTCCAGTGCTGTATCTTGCAGCACTACACCAGGACTCCAAGTTGTATAAAAGGATGTTCAAATCCACCAAATCCCAGGTCTCCATGTATGGTCTTTCTCACTGGCCTGGTAGGAGGGCTGTCACCCTCAGTTAGAGAAAGTCTCTGGGAACAAAACACGCTCCCCAATCTTCATAGACAAATGCCAATGGGCTGGGTCAGGGAAACACAGGATGCTTGGAATCTTAAGCTGGGAAAACAGTCCAGGCCCAGAGACAATTAATACTATTAACAAAGTTAGTTAATATTGTGGCTTTTACAGTGTCACTTCTCAGAGCCTTTGATATGCTAAGGAGAACCTTGAATATCCAAGATGAGGAGATATAGCCCCCTTTGGTCTTGAAATGATGCTATATTGGCAATCCTGTTTGATCTAAACCCTCTTTTAGGAAGGCATGTCCTGGGGCAGGGTTCTAGGTACATCCACTGCTATGAAGTAAACAGAGCTGCACAATCTTAGAATGAACCAGACTGCAATCCCGTCTGAACTGCAATGTCTGTGGTTCAAACTCACCTACCAGTCACTCCTGGGAAATCCTATAAAGGGTCGCTATGGTTCGGAACCCACTGGACGGCACTTAACAACAACAACAAACTAATATTGTTCCGGCTGCTCCCAAGAGCAGGACAGGGGTTCCTATCTATTAAAAAAAGGGTTGGGGGTCCTTACCCTAACATTTCATGATGGTCCAGGCCCTGGGGAAAGGTCTTTAATGCAAACAGATAGCAGTTAAGGGACTGTATCAAAGAGATGCCTTTGAGAAGAAGGCTAAGAAGGGTCTCCTATCACTAAATGCAGGAAGTTAGTGATATGTGTTTGAAAAAAGTCTGGCCAGGCAGAGGTGAGAGAGGACTTCAAAGGTGCAAGAGGTACTGCCCATTGGCTCTCAGTATCCATCCGCACGTCTGCAGATGATCCCCATCAAAAGATATCCAAGCACCAAGGGGTGTGCTAGGAGGGACTAATGAATTAATGACACACAATCCCAAACTCCTCACTCAAGACCAGCCAAGGCCTGTCCCCAGCTTCAGCAGCCACCACACAGTGGCCTTCCTTCCCCTCCATGGAAAGAAACTCCTGAAGAAGTGCTCTAACGCCAGGTGAGGGGGCTTGGTGGCGCCGCCATGAGGCTGCTTCCAATTTGGGAGCCTCCCCGGATCTGTGAGGAGCTTGTCCATGACTAGTTCACAGCAGGGCAGAAGGAACCACGATATTTCTCCTCTGGGCGGCCAGTCTGAAGGGGTGAGTCCGCCTTCGAATTGCAGCCCTGTCGGAGCCAGTGGAGGGGGCGCAAGGGTCGCAACGCTTTAGACTTGGGGGTCGCCGCTTTAAACTTGGGGGTCGCGGTTAGGCCGCAGCTGCCTGTCTGGATTCGGTTCGTGGGAGCCGGAGGCAGCTAAAACGCAGGGCATGGGGAGCCTGCCAGGGCGCACGACCTCAGGGTAAGTACATCACCGGGAAGGACTGGAGCATGGTTCTCCAGAGGGACCTCTGCTAGCCTGCAGCCTCACTCCTCCTCCTACTGGTCCAAAGCCCAACATAGGTAGCATGCCGAGAAGAAGTAGAGGCCAAGGCAGAATCCTCCGCAGACGGCGGCCCCAAGAAAGACATTGTAGGCGCAGGGCAGCGGGTAACCCTCGAAGTTGCAGTAACTTTGGCGCAGCGTCTGGTCGATCATGATGCCCATCAAGGCGATGTATAGCAAGGCCGCCAGCAGGTCGTGAATCACGTGAATCACGTTGACCTCCACCCTGTATGTGTCAAGCAGCGTGATGAAGGAGAGGGTCAGGGTCGTCAGGCAGAAGAATGCAGACATGAAGAGTGCGAAGTACACAGGGCCATAGAACCCGCTCTTGGCGGTGAGGATGATGAAGGCGGCCCCAACCAGTAGTTGCAGCAGCCACAGCACGCCCAGCAGGCTGTACACATAGCGCCAGTTCAAGTTCATGGTCCCCAGGCTCCGATCAGCAGCAGCCTGAGCAGCCAAACAGTGGCGCCTTGCTCTCAGGAGTGGCCCAGCAGAGATGCCCTCTGATCCTGCTGTGGCCTCAACACTACCCTAAAAGTTCTTATCACTTGCTCTCTCCTCTCCACCCTTCCTTCTCTCCTCCCTCCAGCCCTCCTATCTTTCTTCTTTCCTCTCTCCACCCCACAGACCCTCCCTTTCTCTTTCCCCTGCTCACTCTTCACCCCCCACTCCCTCCTCCCAGCTTCCTGCTATCTTGTTCTTTCTCTCACAGGTCACACTGGCACCCCCGCCTTGTCCCTCTGGTCCAATCTCCCTGCTCAGATTCCTTAATCCTAGAAGCAGAGGGGCTGGAGCACCACCTAGTCCTTCCTGAGCCTCCCTGCCTCTCTGCTTGGTGAAGTTTGCCACATCTAGAGCCACCAGGCTTGCCCTCTTGGGTTCTAGTCCTGCCTGGGATCTGAAGCTGGCTTCAAGAACACCCTCCTGTATCTGGCTGAGCCCCTTTCTTTCTGCTTTCTCCTTTTCTGGCATCCACCTGAACCTCCTGGCTCTTCCTTGGTGTGAGAGGAGAGCAGAACTGGTGTTGAATTGGCAATCATTCTGACATGGGCATCGTGAATATGCTCCAATACCTGCAACAAGAGGGCAGATGGGGTACACGTGCAGTGAGGAGCTCTGTCAGCAACAACACACAATAACAGACCAAGTAGGCTCAGGGGATGGTGCTAGAACTCTGAACCACATATAAAGGGATATTTAGAAGACTGGAAGGCTTACAGCTAGGGAAATTTGTAGCAGAACCAAGAAATCCATTGCTTTCTAAATTAAGACGCTCAACTATTCCGGGAGCCGCCATCTTTGGAGAGATCAAGAGGGGGATGGATCAGAACAGCCTCAGCTGCCTGACAGAACCTCGGGTTGTGGACATTCATTTTTTAGTATCTGATCATTGGTCTCTCGCTGTCTGCACACCTCCATTCTGGTGACTCGCAGGGATGCATGACCGAATGTGTGGATTGTGTGGATCATGACAAGCTATGGACAACATTGTGAAGTATGAGTATTCTGGAACACTTCATTGTGCTCATGAGGAATCTGTACATGGATCAAGAAACAGTTTTTTGGACTGAACATGGGAACACTGAGTGGTTTAAAATGAAAAAAGGTGTGCGGCAAGGTTATATTCTTTCAACACACTTATTCAACATGTGTGCTGAGCAAATAATCCAAGAAGCTGAGTTATATGAAGAAAAACATGGCATCATGATTGGAGGAAGATTAATTAATAACCTGCGATATGCAGATGATACAACCTTGCTTGCTGAAAGTGAAATGTAATCCATATGAATGCACAACATTCAGTATGGATTACATCTCAACGTAAAGAAAATAAAAATCCTCGCCACTGGACCGATAAACAGCATTCTTTTCAATGGAGAAAAGATAGACGTTGTCAAGGACTTCATTCTTCTTGGATCAGCTATCAACACTCAGGGAAAACAGCAGTCAAGAAATCATACGACGTATTGCATTTGGCAAATCTGCTGCACAAGACCTTTTTAAAGTATTGAAGAGCAAACATGTCTGTTTGAGGACTAAGGTGCGCCTGACCCAAGCCATGGTATTTTCAATAACCTCATATGCATGTGAAAGCTGGACAGTGAATAAGGAAGACCATAGAAAAATTGATGCTTTTGAGTTCTGGTGTTGGAAGAGAATATTGAAAGTGCCATGGGCTGCCAAAAGAACGAATAGATCCGTTTTGGAAGAAGTGCAGCCAGAGTGCTCCTTGGAGGCCAAGATGGCCAAACTTTGTCTCTCATATTTCAGACATATTGTCAGGAGGGACCAGTCACTGGAGAAGGATATTATGTTTGGTCAGAGAAAAAAAGTAAGACCCCCAACGAGATGGATTGGCCAAGTGGCAGCATCGATGGACTCAAGCATGGCAAAAGTAGTGAGGTAGGCCCAGGATCGGGCAGTATTTCATTCTGCTGTGCATAGGGTCACTATGGGTCGGTACAGACTCGATGGCACCTAACAACAACAGCCCTCCTCAAACTCATCCCCTCCAAAGCTAGATGATTTCTTGGCATTTGTTGCAGTAAGGGACCCATATTCCCCAGAGGTTTCATCGCCCTTCACACATTCCACATGGGAAGTCCTATCAGACCCTCTCTCTTTCATCATTCCCCCCTCCTCATCCTCCTGTCTTACCTAGATTTAAAGTATGCCACCTAACATGACTAGGACATAAACCCAGGTTGGAATGGCAGAAAGACCTGTATGTTTGATCACTACGCAGAACTGCCTGTCGTCAAGCATAATGCTGTTTGACATAGTTGTAATGCATTGTCTGCTGTGGTGTGGAGTCTGGGTGTGGCACTGTGGGTTAATGCGCTGGACTGCAAAGTTGATTTGATCCACTAGGTCGGCGGTTCAAGCTCACCAGCCAGTCCTTGGAAACCCTATATAGGGTCACAACCGAATCAACGGCACTTAACAACAACAATGCATTAAACCTCAAAATAACTAAGAGATAGAGACAATTACATTCTTCATTTCACTAAAGAGGAAGAGAAAGCTTTACAGGGGTTAAGATCACAAATTCATCACTGCCCCAGGTCTTCCATCTTCTCTCCTCTTCCCATCTAACTTGTGTGCCTCTGTAAGTTTATGTGTTTAAACTACAGACTTCAGTTATTCATTACACAGCCCTCCCACCACCACCACCACTGAATCCAAGATTGGGTTCTGTCTCTTCTATGTGGCATAATTCACAATCTGGACCCCTCCAACTTCCTGGTTTCCCACTGCCTTCTATTATCTATACTCCACCCAGCATACCAACCCCATTAAATCTCTTAAACTTCCCAGATGAGCCCAGAATACTCTCCCTTTCCAGACTCCAACATGGCTAGCGTATCCTTCAATGAATAGTTGAGATGCTTCTTCCCTTTCTCCAGTCTCCCAGTTGGCTGAGAGCCCACTCTCCTACGTCTCCACTTGGGGCATTCCTTTGTAGTCATTTTGTATGACTCATTGTAACCACTGGATTCCATATCTTCTCCATCTTTGTGCCTGGTGCAGAGGAGACCCTCATATATGTCAGTGAAGAGGTTGACTGAGTGGCAGCAGGTGCCACATTTTCACTGGTCCCTCTTGCTCTTGGAGGGGGTGGGGTGGTTCTAAAGAATTAGTAGCACCCAAAAGTAAGCATTCACTTACAAGCTCTTCATTGCAAAGTGAAAATACACTTCAAAGAGAAGCGGGTCTGTCTCCGTGAGTGGAGAAGGCTCTTTGGGATTCGGGTGCACAGGCTTATAAAGGTATGGGGTCTCTTTCTATAAGAGTGGGCTAATACATATTGATTAGTAAGAGTAGAATGTTGAATATTCATCATTTTTTAGTAAAAGGGCTCAGGCTTTTTGGAAAAGAGAGTGCCTTCTGCAGTTGTCAGCTCGAGGCTTTATCTCCATGGGTTGTCTGCTTATGGCCAGCTGTTTCTATTAGGGTTTCAGGTCCTGATATCCTTATCTTTGTCCCCAGGCTCTTCTTCTCAGGGTTACTATTCCTGTTGGACTAGAGATAGCTTTCCCCCTTTCTTGATCCCTTTCTGGTAGGAGAGGACTCAGGGCAAAGGGTGGATATGAAGCCAGGGTAAGAGAGACCTAAGGCCCAGAGGACCTAAACTTTCCCTGTTTATTTCCCCCATGAAGAGAGAAGGGGAAGCCAAGCTGCTTCTTGCTGATTTGGGGTGCTGAGTAGTTGAAGTTCCAACTCTTCCCTCTTCACTCTCCCTATATGCTGGGGTTCTTATTCCCTGGGAGCAAGAGTTGGCTATCCAGTTCTGGCCTCATCCAAAGGGTCCAGTGATGTTGGAAGGCCAGTATATTCCTGTTGGTTGTACAGGACTTGAATTGTAATGGCCTGGGGAAGAGAAGACACAAATCGGACTAAAAGTTTAATAAAACCAAACCCAAAGCCAAAGTAATCACATAAATAACTGTTGACACAATTAATGGAAGGAAGAGAGAGAGTAATTATGAGGGCAATGAGGACAATCTCAATGATGGGCTACTATTTTTTATTTGGGGGACAGATTCCAGAATACTATTGATGTTGTCTTGAACTTGCCCTGACTGATTTACATAAAAACAGCATGGTTCCTTGAGATACAGTCAGGCTCCTCTTTTAGCCACTGTGAGAGCTTCAAGGCTCTAGCAAAGAGTCTAGTTACTCTTGCAACAGAGTCAGTGTCTCACTGGTTTTGACTAAGGAACCTCTTGAACCTTTGTAAGGAGCTTGAAGATACCTCTCTCCAGGGGTGTGAGATGAGTAGTAAAGGAGTTAATGGAGGAAAGGAAAATCTGTGAATTTGCTCTCTGGAAAGTACCCTCATCTGTCTGAGTGAACGGGTCCTCACTCCTGTAGGGGAATAGGGCAAACATAGCCCTGATTTCTAAGTAATAGTTACAGTCAGTAAACTTACTACAGGGTAGACAAAAAGCAGTGGATCTGATGGTGAGACGAAAGAACTCTTTTCTCTTCATACCACAAATGATGGCATTCTATGCCGTCTAGTGGGACACTCAGTGATGTCCACAACTAGACAGGAGGAAGTGGATAGGAGGACACCAGAAGATGTTAAAAGTGAGTAAGTCACCCACGGTTCATAAGGAGATACTGGAAATGCACTAGTCAGGGCACTCCTTGAGCCTGGAGCCCTTTGTGCCTCTTGTTCCTCTGCCACTAGGACCTTGTAGCTTCCTCCTTGCTCCTGCAGCAACCAGGAGCAGTCCTGGGCTCAGTGACTTTGCTTCTCCCACCTTGGGCAGGATGTTTGAGAACACTTACTTGTACTTTTTTTAGGAGCTCTGGTAGTGGTTACGAATCAGGCTGCTAGCCTTAAGGTTGGCAGTTCAAAACTACAAGCCATTCCATGGGAGAAAAGTAAGTCTTTCGCTCCCGTAAAGATTTATAGCCTCGGAAACCCTGTGCAGGGTCACTATGAGTGGAAACCGACTCCATGGTCCTTAACAACAACTTGTACTTTTGGGCTGAGGTGTTCCCTGAGTCCGGTGTCACCACACTAAAAGCAGTCTCCTTTTTCTCTGAGGTCTGTAGAGATGGCAGATGTATACTGAGCTGCAATGGAGGCTGCAAAATTTTATCTCTTTGGCAGTCAGTCCCTTTTCCATTCTCTCCAAGTTTCAGTTGCTGTCCACAGGGGTGGTGACTCCTAACAGCTGGGTGACAGTAACTTAGAGTCCCACTGTCAGTTTTCTTTTTTTTTCCTTCATTTTTTGCAACTTCCAGCACAGGTTGGGAGCTGATTGGTAATAAAATAGGTATTGATAACAATGTTAGCCTCCCGGGAGATAGAATTCATATTTGTATATTTCTTTACTGTGTTTAATAGCCTTCCTCTATTTACTTCTGGGTTCTCATCCTTGCTCTGTACTACCTCTGACACTTGGTAAAGTTGACAGTCTGAATTTGAATAGCCTTTATCTCATTGGCCAAGCATATTACATGTGATAATGATATGGTAATCCTGGACTGCTGTTACAGTTTGGGTCTTTTTATTAACTGAACAGCAATGAGGGAGTGAAACGCCCACTTCTTTTTAGGGCAGATTAAATACATGACAAATATGATTGACTGTGTTCAAATGTGGGCCTTTT
>NW_006409253.1:10596-14203 GCF_000296735.1 Chrysochloris asiatica | reverse complement strand
CATTTTAGCTTGTCTCCTGGGCAAAGAGGGCAGTGAATGTTTTTACCTTTTCCTGTTCATTCCCCCCTTTGATGTCTTTAAGGATCTTTTTCCCAGGGGCATCATCTAAATGTTGCATAAGGAATGGTATTTTGGTGTTGATTTGGATTGTTGGTACCCCTTTCGATTGATTATTGTTTTAATGGCAGTTCCTATAGCCCTGATTGCTATTGGGAGGAGGGCTGGACTGATTAAGTAAATTCCAAATAAAACAGGACCCTACCTATGAGGGTCTTGAATCCTTTAAAGGTAAGGAACTACTCTCCCCATAGGCTCTGTGGGTTCCACCCATTCCAGGTTTGCACAGGATCATGGGCAACTTTCTGCATTTTTACAAGGTCTTCTACTGCCAGATTCTGGTCATCTATTTGTATGCAGCAGTTAGCAAATTTAAACTTCTCACACACCCCTCCTTCCCTCCACAGCCAATAAGTAGTTTAGTGCTAATCTGTTTTGACAGACGGCATTTCATATCTGGGTTTGTTGGCGCCAAGAAGGGTTCGGTCCACCCCAGTTCCATTGGTTATAGATTCAGTTACTTAGGAGGGTGCCCTCACTTTTAGTCCTGGTGTGGCACTGTGGGCTAATGTGTCAGACTGCAAAGTCATTTGAACTGCAAGTTGGTGGTTCAAGCTCACCAGCATTTCCTTGGAAACCCTATACAGGGTCCCTACGGGTAGAGATTCGACTCGACGGCACTTAACAACAACAACAACAACATAGAAAAGTAGTGTGGTTACTCTTTGGCCTACCTTGGTGGTGTGGGTGTATATATTACACAGATTTCTCCCTTTCCCACACCGCAAAGTAAGCCCCAAGGCAGACATCCTCATGCTTCCGCCATGCGTAGAGCAGCCAGCTCCCAGTATGTGGCTGAAGCAGGGTGGGTTGTGCATCTCAATGTTTCCTAGTAAGCGTTGGTAGGGTCACTTTCAGCTTCTCACAGACACGAGGCTTTCTTTAGTCTGCTGTGGTGAATCCAGGTGGGGACTCCTTCTACCTTGGCTGCTGGGCTTGGGATCATTTCTTGTCCTAGTCCTCAGTAATCTTTGCAGATGCTTCTGGATGCCCTTCCAAAAGGAAAAACAGATCAGATACATTTATTACACTCTGAACTTAATAGACCCAAATGTCTTTCATCCCATTAAAAGGAATAATGTCTTATGAGAGTCCCATTGTGTCCAAATTTTGAGTCCGGCTAACTTGACAGCTGACAGGGTGGCTAAAAGGACTTCCCAGGGTCCAGTCCACTTTTTTCTAACTGGTTTTCAGGTCCATCTCTCCATATTCTGAGCAGAATATGATCTCCAGGCTGGAAGGGGTCAGGTTACCTGTAGAGAAGGAAGCAGACCTGGGAAGAGCAGTTTTACATATAATAGACCACTGCACCTTTAAACCTTGGCTGAGGTCAGGTAGAGGGTGAGTGAAGCTGCCTGGGAAGGTTTACTGTATACAACTTTATAAGGGCTCAATTTAAGCCCTCTTCTGGGACTACCTGAATTCTAAACAGGGCTAAGGCAACATCTGATCCCAATGTAGATAAATTTCCTGACAGTATTGTCATTTGTCTCTTTAGTGTATTGTCATTTGTCTCTTTAGTTCATGTTCTCGAACCTCCATGTTGAATGCAATCTCTGTTACATCTGTAGGTGTTTGCTGTTCCATTGTCACTTTGGATGCTCAAGAAGTCCAAAATTGGAGGTAATCTCCTTCAAGAGAATTTTTCACTATTTCTGTATTTCTTAGTTCTGGTGGGGAAAAACCTCTACCTAACCAGAAAAGACAAAACAAAACACCCAGCAAATATTTAGTTCCCCTGCTTGGGGGCATCTGCATGAAATCAACCTGTTAATTTTCACGGGTTTTTACCTTGATATTGGTTCAGGACAGCCTGTCTTGGGATTGTATTGAGGCAGGTAACAGTCAAAGCTAACCTCCTAAATGATTTTTTTTTTTTTAATTTCTTGCCCTAGAACCAGGGCCTAATGAACCAAGCCAGGGGCCTCTTTCCTGTAGTGGGTCATTTCACGGACTCATTGAGAAGAGCAGGTGCTAGTTTTCACAGGATCAGAACCATTCTATTAAAAAGCCATTTACTTTTTAGCTTCTAACTTCTCAGAACCAGAACAATTCTACTGTCATCTACTTTTCATCCTTTAACCCCTCTCTCAAATCCTTCTGCCTCAGTTCTACTCAAGTCCTCTGGGTACACATTCCGTTTTTCTTGCCAACATTTCTAATGCCCTCGTCAGAGCAATCAGTTCAGCTTTTTCAGCTGAGATCCCTGGCAGGAGGGCTATTGCCGCTACCCGGTCTTGTGAGATTACTATTACACACCCCGCTATTCGAGTCTCCTTTTCCATGGAACTACTTCTGTTCATGAACAACGTCTAGTCCAACAGATATAGTCACACAGGTCAGGTTGGCTGAAGAATACTTGATCAATGATTTCTATACAATCATGGTTCAGCCCTCTAGTTGCCACATCAGAGAGGAAGATGGCAGGTTTAGTCGCCCCATAATTCACAGAGTAATATTCAGATTGTCCAATAAATAACCTGGTATTGCCTATCCATCCTGTTGTGAGCCATGTTGTTGTTGTGTTGTTGTGAAGTGCTGTTGAGTCGATTCTGACCCATAGCGACCCTGTATAGGGTTTCCGAGGAGCAACTGGTGAGCTTGGACCACCGACCTTGCAGTTCAAATGGCTTTGCAGTCTGGCACATTAACCCACAGCGTCACCCTAGGACTCTGTTGTGAGCTATAGCTTCTCTTATTTTGCAGCAGGAAGATGGCTTGATGGGGACAGGAACCAGTTGGTCAGAGTGAATTTCTCGGCCTCTTTCCTGAGAGGATATTGGTTTCTGTGGGATGGTCAGCTTCCAGGCTTCAATCAGACTTCGACAGGAGATGCTTGTTGGCTCTTCCCAGAGTTCCACTAGTCCACACAAGGGGTTTACCTGATTGTCGATTTCCTCAGGCCAATGTGATTGTTTTCTGGAGTTTGAATCAGTAATTGCCAGGCATGTTCACCAGGAACCTCCATCTGCAGACTTTTGGTTTCAGAAAGCTGTTTGAACATGCAACTTTGGGAGCAGATCATGGCCCAGTAAGGGGTCAAGACAGTTCTTTACTTTTTCCCAAAGAAACAGTCCAGGGGTTTCAGAAAAAAACTGGTCCTCAGGATTCCCTGAGATCTCAGTCACCATCACTGTCACGCACTGTTATTTTCAGCTGAGGTCCCGGGGGTGGGGGCAATAAGGGTGACAAAAATTGATGCCAAATGATGCTAGGCCCCTTACCCCCTGACACCATTAGTCTTCTGCAGACAACGAAACTTGGTCAACCATCTGTTGAGTTGGATGGCTTTTTCAGCCAGATTCTCCCCTGAGATTTGGGCATTTATTTTGTCAGTGTCCAGATTTTTGCATAAGTCCATCAGTCCTTAAGGCCAGCGTTCCTTTCCGGGGTCCTCCCTGGGGTCCCACAGGCTTACCCTCTCTCTAGTGCTCTTTCAGGAAGACAGTTATGGCCTGAGACTTCTCGTGCTCTCAGCTGTTAAATACCT
>NW_006409253.1:7767-9066 GCF_000296735.1 Chrysochloris asiatica | reverse complement strand
GATGTGTGCACCCAGAATAAAGCCAAAGGGGATTTCAAAGTGAAGGTGGAGGTGAGTGCAGCAGACACAGGGCAAAAGACTCCCAAGAAAAGATTCAACAGACAGATCACATCCAGACTTTGTTGTTTCTCTCACAAGAATTTTCAAGCATCTCTTAGCTTTGGAGAGTTTCACACCAGGAACCCACTCTGCGCCAGCAGTGAGGACTGTCTCTTTAAGCTGTTTGAGATTCCCTACCAACTCAGTACCAGACACTTACACACTCCTGCATACAAGACTTCCCTTTTAAAATTGTTAACATACATTCTAAGACTGTTGGCTCAATATGAGAATTCCCTATATCACCTAAGTAGTCCCCAGTTGGAGCCTTGGAACCACAGAGACTAGGCTTGACAAACTGCACTTCAGTTCCTTGTACTCAACCAATCACACAGAGTTTATGGCTGCTCCACCCCCTTAGGGGCGTTCCTGACTGGGGCCTCTATGTGAGACCTTGGAAGGGGATCAGCTTCTGCTTCTGTCCACTGGGACAGGCCTGACTGGGTTTAACCCGGGCACCAGGGCCTTACCTGTTCCAGAAGTCCTGCCTGGTTTCTCTGGTTCAACCTCTCATTTCCAGTCGGGTCAGGAGAGGTGGGTGCAGTGCTGGCTGGCCCCATTCAGAGGAAGAAGAACTGTCAAATGTGGTGGTGGCCTGCCATTTCATCCACCAAGGGGAGCTCACCATCAGCCACTCCCTGACTCAGATCCAGTGGCTCAAAGGGCCAGCATGGTCTGTTTCCAAATGTCACAGCAGTTTTAGATTCTAGAGTATCACTGCAGCTCTTGATACATCGTCAAAGAAACCCAAGCCACTCAGGGAGAGGTGAGGCCATTTCAGATTTTATTAAGCCAGCTGGCTCAGAGAAGCTAATTTCTCCAGATTGTGAGCCCCGAATATAGAGCAGTGTAGACTTATATGGGCTCAAAACTGGGGAGGGGTTAGGTTGTAGACCTGTTTGAAGACAAGAGGGAACCAGAGGATTGGTTCCATTCAGAAACCTGATTAACATTTTAGCTTGTCTCCTGGGCACAGAGGGCAGTGAATGTTTTTACCTTTTCTTGTTCAAAAGGAATCCTTTATAGGATTTCCAAGGAGCAGGTGGGTGAGTTTGAACAACAAACGTTGCAATTCAAACCAACCTTGCAGTTTAGTGTTGGATCCTACAGGGTCACACCAGGACTCCTTAGTAGACACTGAGTAAAATGATTTCCCTTTATTCCCTCTTCCCAACCTTTACTCAGAAATGCTTTCTTGGG
>NW_006409253.1:2593-3525 GCF_000296735.1 Chrysochloris asiatica | reverse complement strand
GGCAACACGGAAACCTGCAACAGGAGAACCGAAATCACTGGACTTCTAAGGCACTCCAAAATTCCAAATCCAGGTTCTGGCTGACACCAGGGAACAGTCAATGAAGACTGCAACCTAACTGAGACATTGGAGGACTCAGGGAACCCTGAGGGTTCATTGTTCTGGAATTTCCCACAGAAAAAAAGGAAGAAAAGGTATCTGACATGTATAAACCCCTTCTGGTGTACCTCTGTAGCATCAGCACTGGACTGTGTACCCATAAGGTCAGCAGTTCAAACCTACCAGGTGCTCCTCAGAAACCCTATACAGGGTCACTATGAGTCAGAACCAACTCAACAGCACTTAACAATAACAACAATGTAAGTGCGCTACACCTTCACAACCACATCATAGAAACTAGCACTTCCTCACGTGGGTTATAAATACATAGCCACAAAAACATTTTGGCCTCTCCTGTGGTAGGAGTCTTGGTATGCGCTGGGGGTTAATGCCCTGGACTGCAAGATCAGTTTGAAGGACAAGGTCTGTGGTTCAAACCCACCAGCCATTCCTCAGAAACCCTATACAGGGTCGGTATGAGTCAAAACTGACTTTAAGGCTCTTAACAACACCAACAAAAGGTGGTGCTGTGAGGTCAGTGGTTCAAACCCACAAGCTGACCCCAGAAGAAAGACCCGGCACTCTGCTTCTGTAAAGTCCTGGGAACCCTATGGGGCAGCTTTAATCCACTGTACAGGGTCACTATAAGTCTGAACTGAACCAACAGCAATGGGTGTGGTTTATTCCAGTTTCTAAACCAGAGGGTGGGACTTTATCAAAGAGCAGAAGATTTTAAGCATCTAGCCAAAGATGGAGTTTCAGAACTCTCTAAACATTGTGGTAACCATTTTACCCTTCTGACTTATTCTCTTTATTAAGACCTTTTAAATTTT
>NW_006409253.1:0-1243 GCF_000296735.1 Chrysochloris asiatica | reverse complement strand
GACATGGAAGCACCAAGGGGTGTGCTAGGAGGGACTAATGAATTAATGACACATAATCCCAAACTCCACTCAACTCAAGACCAGCCAAGTCCTGTCCCCAGCTTCAGCAGCCACCACACACCGGCCTTCCTTCCACTCTATGGAAAGAAAAGCCAGAAGTGCTCTAACATCTGCTGAGCGGGCTCGGTGGCCCCCGCCATGAAGCTGTTTTCGATTTGGGAGCCTCCTGGGATCGGTGAGGAGCTTGTCCATACCTAGTTCACAGCAGGGAAGAAGGAACCATTTTATTTCTCCTCTGGGCGGCCAGTCTGAAGGGGTGAGTCCGCTTTCGAAGTGCAGCCCTGTCAGAGCCAGTGGAGGAGGCGCAAGGGTCGCAACGCTTTAGACTCGGGGGTCGCCGCTTTAGACTTGAGGGTCACGGTTAGGCCTGAGCTGCGTATCTGGATTCGGTTCCTGGAACCCGGCGGCAGCTGAAACGCAGGGCATGAGGAGCCTGCCAGGGCGCACGACCTCAGGGTAAGCACATCACTGGGAAGGAATGGGGCACGGTTCTCCAGAGGGACCTCTGCTGTGCCGCGGTGCTAGCGGGCAGCATCATCTTCATGCAACCAGACAATTAAACTAGTACATCGAAAGTATGCGGAGAGCAAGTAGAGGCCAAAACAGAGTCCGCCGCAGACGGAGGCCCCAAGAAAGATATTGTAGGCGCAGGGCAGCGGGAAATCCTCGAAGTTGCAGTAACTTTGGCCCAGCGTCTGGTCGATCATGATGCCCATCAAGGCGATGTACAGCGCAGCCGCCAGCAGGTCGTGAATCATTTGAATCAGGAAGAGCCCCACCCAGTATTTGCCAAGCAGCCTGATGAAGAAGAGGATCAGGGTCGTCAGGTAGAAGAATGCAGACGTGAAGAGTGCGAAGTACACGGGGCCCTGGAACCCGCTCATGGCGGTGAGGATGATGAAGGGGGCCCCAACCAGCAGTTGCAGCTGCCGCAGCACGCCCCGCTGCCTGTACAGGTAGCTCCAGTTCAAGGTCATGGTCCTCAGGCTCGGTTCAGCGGCGGCGGGAGCAGCGAAATAGTGGCGCCTTGCTCTCAGGGGGGCCCAGCAGAGATGCCCGCTGCTCCCGCTGTGGCCTCAACACTACCCTAAAAGTTCTTATCACTTGCTCTCTCCTCTCCACCCTTCCTTCTCTCCTCCCTCCAGCCCTCCTATCTTTCTCTTTTCCTATCTCCACTCCACAG
>NW_006409252.1:120808-121280 GCF_000296735.1 Chrysochloris asiatica | reverse complement strand
CGTGGCAACAGTGGTGAGTTTAGCCCAGGATCGGGCAGTGTTTTGTTCTGCTGTGGATAAGGTTGCTATGGGTCGGTGCTGACTTGATGGCAACTAACAACAACAACAAGTAGTGTAACAGGATTACTCACCTTAAAGGATGACCTTTGTGTGGGGGCAGATAATGCCAGCCCCTGGAGGAGCTAGAACCAGAGTGTTGAAGAACAACATCCCATAAGTTCTGTCTGCTCCTATCACAGGCCTTTGTGGAGGAATCCATCTTTAAGAAATGCTGTGCATGCACCCAGTTAGCAAGTTGTTGTTGTTAAGTGACTTAGAGTCAGTTCTGAACCATAGAGATCATGTATAGGGTTTCCAAGGAGCAGCTAGTGAGCTGGAACCACCAAACTTACGGTTCAAATGGACTTTGCAGTTTAGTGCATTATCTTGCAGTGCCACACCAGGACTCCTCTTATCTGGGCAATTTCCCAGG
>NW_006409252.1:117773-119276 GCF_000296735.1 Chrysochloris asiatica | reverse complement strand
ATTTTACTTTAAGGAATTCTTTGCCCCCTTAACTTTCCAAGATTTCACTATCATTGGCACAGCTTGTGCAAAAGAGGTGATGGTGCATTTATTTGTAAACTCAGAAAATTAATAAAATGCATCCAAGTTTACTGTTCGGAAAGCTTGCCTACAATTATGAATTCAGGATATCCTAAATATAGAAAACCCCAAAAGCATAAGCTGACCACACTCCCATTCTGAAACAGAAAACATTGTTTTTTTTTGTTTTTTGTTTTTTTGTTTTAAGCAATAGGTTTTTATCTTCTTTGAAGAAGACTGTTTGGTATCACTGGTTTTAAAAAATAAAAATACTATTTTAAGATATTATCTATTCTTTAACTCCTAGCCCCAATGCACACATAGGAATGAATATCCTTGCTAGTCCACTATCTTTCATTATTCAAGGAAATGACGAATGAAGGCAAGGGTGAAAGGAATGGGGTCACTTGAAGTAGCTCCATATTGTACTTGCCCTAGGAAGTGGAGATTTCATGAGCTCATTCCCTTTGGGATATATAGGTGTGAGCACCTGGGTTCATTCCAGGCCCAGAAGGACACAATTCCTCACAGGTCCCACCCTTCTAAAAATACAGGCAACCCATCTTGTCCTCCCAGACTTGACTCACTCTTTAAGAGCATCTTCAAGTCAGATGTCCTCAGCTGTCCCAGGATAGTCATATCCTTAACTAAAGGAGACATAAGCACATCACTCACATGCACTAGGGGCTCCTCCTGCTTAAGAAGACTGGTGTTCCTGTCTGAGACCTGACTAGAATGGAGGACAGGAAGGTGGGACTTCCTGTTTCCTACTAAACTGAATAC
This sequence comes from Chrysochloris asiatica, assembly GCF_000296735.1. Taxonomy (NCBI): domain Eukaryota; kingdom Metazoa; phylum Chordata; class Mammalia; order Afrosoricida; family Chrysochloridae; genus Chrysochloris; species Chrysochloris asiatica. The sequence continues at coordinate 118,433 of NW_006409252.1, read as the reverse complement.
TGTACAGACCTATAAAGAAGGGTTTGTAAAAATGGGAGCTGACAGATGATTGTAATGTTTAGGAACACAAAAAGTACTGTACACAATATTAAAGTGACCTGTGGGAGCTCTGAAGCCCTCGGGGTTGCATGTTGTGGATACGGCAAGCACAAGACACCTCTAGAAGGACTCTGAACCACTTTATCCTCGGGAATAGTTTTGTTTCAGGTTACATGGTCAATAAGGGATAGGACACAGAGATTTTTCATGGAGGAGGGGGATTTTAGCAGCAGGTCCACTACTTCCTGCATGATGGCAAAACTTCTGTATGTGTCTAAGAATGCATTGATATGTAACAGGTCCCCCTTCAGGTAGGCATCTGGTAGGCTCTCCACAAATCTACCAGAGTCCCTGCTTTGATGGTTCTAAATACGGATGGCTCATCAATTTCTTGCTCCTGGGAAATCCATGGGAAGGAAGAATGCCAGTCAGGACATTTTGGGTCCCATTGTGGGGACTGCGTGCCACACACTTACACAGAGCCTGTACCAGTACTTTCTGTGTCTTTTCTTTGGGGTGAGGAAATAAATGGGCCCATCCTCACAGATATCTACCTCCGGAATCTGCAGAGACAGTGAGGGGTGTCCAGTCAAGAAGGAATCAAGACCCTGAGAACCACCT
>NW_006409252.1:88359-90357 GCF_000296735.1 Chrysochloris asiatica | reverse complement strand
GTGTATTCATTCAAGGAGGTCTTTCATGAGAAAGAAAGTCCCAATAATTCTGATGTAATTTGGCAGCTTTCTTTTTTAACTTAGCCTTATCTCTCGGGCTTAAGAAATCCGGATAGTCACCTAATATGCGACCATCTGTAATAAGCAATCAAAAAACAAGGTCCTGAAAAGGTTCATCAAGACCCTGGCAAACTTTTGAAAGTTTCATTATATCGGGCATGCCTTACACCCACACTGGTTAATTTGGGCATAGGCAGGCATAGGGTACTCATTTTGTTTCTGCAAAAGTTGAAAATGCCCTTCTTACACAAGCATGTCAAACGTGGTCCCCCCTTGGCCTAGCTGTTGATTAATATCAGCAATTCTGTGAGCTTTTCCCTTAACTGTTTCTTTACTAACTGGATAAACAGCAGGCACAGTGGAGGACGGAGAGTCTGGCCACAAAACAACAGTTCCATCAGAGTCACTTTCCTTTTTAACACTCAAAGTATATACAGATTGTAAATTAGGATGAACGGGTGGAGGTGGAGCAGTCCGTTTCAGAGAACTTCCTAGATGATCACCGCCAAAATCAAAAGTATCCCTGACAAGCCGCCACAAACTAAAGACATCTGCAGGCACCCGGGAGGGGCCATTCATAGCATAATGAATGGCGACCTATCTGATTCCATAACTTAACATCAACTACTCCATCCTCAGGGAACCAAGGACAAACAATATGTACAAAATCAATAAATTTACAAAGTTGATTATAATCTACTTTTACACCTCGGCTGCACAGCGTTTCTCTCAGCATATTTATATACCGTGCTTTTCCCGGTTTGTTCCCCATACTTACCTGATCACATGCCCTCCTACTCTATATGTGTCCACCCCTGTCCTTTTTCTTCCTATTTTCTCAGGAGGGCCCTTTGTATTGTCTCTCGTATTCGAGCTCCGACTTGGGTGCCAGATATCGGGGTCTGAGACCGGTTCAGACCACTGCGTAGGTTACTCGAAGGAGAGGCTAGGATTTATTAACCAGATAAGGAGCAACAGGCTGATGGCCAGTGATAAAGTTTATTGTAGCAAAGTAGTTTATATACTACTTTTAGCATTGTTGTTGTGGTTAAGTGCCGTCGAGTCTGTTCCGACCCATAGCGAACCTGTACAGGGTTTCCGAGGCCAATATCTCGTTGAGATTGTTGAGCAAAAGAGTAACAATGTCTCAATTACCTAGTGTTGCTATAACTGAAATCCCACAGGTGGGTGGTTTTAAAGAACAAAAATTTTTTTTCCTCACAGTTCTGGAAACTAAATGACCAAGTCAGGGTTTCAGCCGTATTGATTTCTTCTGTGAGCCTCTTTCATAGTTTCTGGTGACTACCAGCAATTCAATCTATATACTGAGCAATCATTTGAGAACTGGAATCTATGAAGAAGAACATGGCATCGGGATTGCTTGAAGACTCAGTAACAATCTGTGATATGCAGATGATAAACCTTACTTGTTGGGAGCGCAGAGGATTTGGAATATTTACTGATGAAGATCAAAGTCGACATACTGTTAATGTAAAGAACGAAACAAATCCTCACAACAGGACCAATTATTTATAATATTTGGTCATGATAAATGGAGAAAAGTAATGATAAATGGGTCACCTAGGCTGTAATCTTTTGGGACCTGATTTTCGGGTCTTTTCTTCTAGGGAATCACTAATGTATTTGAACAGCCAACCTTTTGGTTAGCAACCAAGGCCTTAACCATTGTGCCATGATGGCTCTTTGTTAGTATAACTAATTAGGCAATAACCAACAGCTTCCATGTTCCTGGAATATAATCTGAATATTTTAATAGTTGCTTTCATGATGTTAAAAGTAAGCAAAGTGTATTCTTATTTTATACACAGTATGTACTCTTTGTGAACCGACATGATGCCACTCAACAACCACCTCACCATGGATCCTTTGTAGGTCACTGTTGTTGTTAAGCACCATCGAGTCAATTTACACTCATTG
>NW_006409252.1:83373-85853 GCF_000296735.1 Chrysochloris asiatica | reverse complement strand
TGAAATCATCACACAAATGTTAATGGAGGGGATAATTATGTCACTTTCTAGATGTTATCAAATATGACCTGTATTTTACAAGCAAGGAAGTGGAGACTTAACATTCAGGTTGCTTATTCCCTGTCCTAAAGCTAGATTGGAGCACTCAGAGAAAACAGTCACTTCCATCCCGGGGCACCAGTGACCAGCTGGATCCTGAGAGTCCAGAGGCAAAGGAAGAGGAAACAGTACATCCCACCTCCATCCAACCCTTCCCACCTTGTTGCCCAGTAGAAGGTGAACACCAGGCTGCTGTTCTTTCTCTTCCAGCAGACCAAGCAGGTACTCTTGGAAGACTCCGACCCAGGTGAAAAAGTGACTATTGTGCTCGTAGTCCTTCAATTTTTCAAAGTCCGCCCCCAGCGACCTGAGGAAGCAGACTCAGCGGGGAGGAACACTCAGTAGGGATACAGCACTGTCCCCTGTAGTTAGAAGAACCCCGGTACTGTGCGTGCGTGCCTCATCCAGTACAGTCAACTTCAGCACCCAGCCCTGGTAGACAGCGACAAATGCAGAGGCCATCCCCAAATTCCGAAGCCCATCCCCAGCACTGTAGAGTTAGCAGCCACAGCAGCCTGTCCTACCACCAGTAGTAAAGAAAGCAGCAGGCTCAGCACATGTATACAGCCAGCACATTGGCACCGCCTGTCTCTGTAGTCCCTGCTCCCATGGTCTTGCACCCAGGGCAGTGGTTCCTTCCAAGACCTACAGAATTTTCTCCTGGGATTCACTCTGCAACCACTCCTTGGGCAATGTCCTTCCAGTTCCTCCATGCTCCTAGTGGACCTCTTTAGGGCAGCCTGATGTCAGCCCAGAAGGTGGAGACGTGGTTGGTGATAACTATCCTTCTGCCTGGAGTCCTGGTATGGCGTTGTAGGATAAGCACTGGGTTGCTAACCCACCAGCTGCTCTTTGAAAACCCCATAGTGTTGCTATGAGTGGGAACTAAATCCTAATCATTCAACAATCCCTCCTCATCTGACTCAGTAGCATGTCCTGTTGATTGTCACCTCTTGACACTTTTTCAAACTCTCATCTAGTTTCTTGTAGAATCCATTTGTGGCTGTTTCTGTTGATACTTTTACTGAACGCTGGTCTCCCTTTGTGTTTGCTATTCCCTCTACTCCCAGCTCTTAAGCATAGCTTGCATTTGCATAACCCAAATGAAGATATTAAATGTACTAGTCATACTTCCAACTATACGTGAGGCTTCTTCTGAAAACTACACCCTCCTTTTCCAAGTTTAAATGAAAACTTAGCATTTGTCAAATAAATTATTTTTAATTAACTCTTTATTTTTAAACCTAACAGTTTTCTGAGGTTAGTATTAGGAATGTCATTGTTGTTGTTAAGTCATTAAGCCAGTTCTTATTCCTAGCGACCCTGTACATGGTTTCTAAGGAGAAAATGGCTGGTTTTAATTGCCTACTTTGCATCTACCACCCAGTTGTTGTTGTTGTTGTTATGTGCCATTGTGTTGATTCCAATTTATAGCGACCCTGTACAGGGTTTCCAAAGCTGTAAGTCTTTATGGGAGCAGAAAGCCTCATCTATCTCCTGCAGAACAGCTGGTAGTTTCAAACTGCTGACCCTGAGGTTCACAGCCTGATATGTAACCACTATGCTACCAGAGATCCTTCTAGTGATTACCATTTATCACCACACCAAGACTCATATTAAAACCATTTTACCTCACTTCCTATATTCTGTGCCCTCTAACATCTTATCAATGCCTTATATCTGACACCTGTGTAGCTTTCTAGTCCACATAACCCCTCAATGGGCACACTGTATACCCAATGATCTTCCCTTCTCTCTACAATACCAATTTTTACCTGTAGTCCTCCCTACTCCTCATTTGTACACTCTCTCACTTGCCATTACTAAAACCACCACATTACTGTTCACTCCTCACCTCACTCATCACACCTCCAGAACCACTGTATTCTAGCTTCATAACTGGGAACTGAGGGGCTCTATGGATTAGCTAACATAGCTTGTCCATCCTTTGATACATCCCAACACTCCTTACCTACCCTTGGGACATAAGCTATACAGAGATATTCACATAAATACCTATTCACAGTGCTCACAGCAGCAGGGCCCTCTTGAGTCAAAAGGATCATCAATGCAAATGTTCACAAACAGATGAATGGGTGAATAATGGGTGATCCACTCATATATTGAAACACCACTGAGACTTACCTTGAGGCAGACATAAGTACCGGCATCAGCCTGGGTGAAACTCCATGGTTTTACACTATGTGACAGCAGCAAGGATGAAAGGCTACACATTTCCGTGCAGATCATAAATCTCCAGCAGAGAATCCATAGACACAGAGAGTCACTGATTGACAGCAGGGCTAAGGGGATTGGCCAAGATGGGAAGAGCTCTCTGTGTGCAGTGTTTCTGGTGTGCTGATGAAAACGCTCCTGCAGTA
>NW_006409252.1:80530-81194 GCF_000296735.1 Chrysochloris asiatica | reverse complement strand
AAATCTGGTATTCCTGAGTGAGTCCCGACTATAAAGGAGGCCAAGGAAGGCAGGCCTGCCTGACTGCTTGTTAATGAATTATTCCCATTGCCTACAACTTTATCTGCAGCAGTGGGGTGTTATAGATTATTGTTCAGTTTGTGAAGCCAAACAGTATGTTCTCCAATATCTGCACAGCCTGGAACCTCCATCAGTCTCAGGATTATCTCTTCTCAGTCAGCATAGAAAGACTCTGAACCCACTTTTCTCGTGGGACATAGGTTTGTATAATGACAGGATGTCTCTAGGGGTTGTCCACACACCTTCTTCATAGAGGAGATGTAAAGACAAACTGAGAACACTCCAATCTTTCTAGTCCTCTAGTACTGTCCAGTAAGTTTGACTGGATGGCCTACTTGCATCCCCATTTCTCAGAGGAACACAATGAGGCTTAGAGATGTGAAAGGAAACATCAATTGTAGGGACAGAGATTGACTGTGCTGTGGGGGACAGGAATCTCACCCCAGGAGTAAGGGGCAAAATATATTATGGGTGGTAGCAAACCTCTGGTATGGTGCCACAATTCTGTCCAATGAGAACTGAACACTGTCCAAGTTTCTGCCTGGAAGGCTTCGTCCCATCTTACAGAGGCTGCCGGTGCTGATAGTTCTAAATAAGCACGTCT
>NW_006409252.1:77641-79162 GCF_000296735.1 Chrysochloris asiatica | reverse complement strand
CCTGGCACACTGGATGGTCCAGGAACAGCTGACCCTGAGGAGCACAGACTCCATCATTTCTCCTACCCTTACGTAGACCCTGAGCTTTATACCCAGAATGCTTCCTGAGTCTCACTCAGATCTCACTAGAGGGCCTCTCCCCCCACTGACACTGTTCTCCTCAGGAACAGGGGTGCCACATGAAGCTCAGGGCCCACAACTGGTAAGGGATCAGTAACACGTGTTTCCCTCCTACTTCTCCTTTAAGCCGTGACTATAGGAAGGAGATGCAGAGGTGAATGTGGTGTGTGAATGCACAGATTCTACCAGTGGTTGCTCTGAACTCCAAGCCTCCTTTCTACTCCCTAGTATGCTGAGGGTCCCCAAACCATCTTCGTGACTGCTTTCCTCCAGGACAGGGCTCCCAGGAGCCCATTTCGGAAGGCCTATGTAGATGTGAGGACCTGGGATGCACCCAGCCACAGAAGAGACACAATTATCTACAGCCCACAGCTTAATCAGGAAGCCCAACATCTCACTCACACTTGGAGATTATGTTCAGTTCCCAGGTCCTGAGAAGATTGAGGTGAGTTATGTCCACACCTGGAGGAGATAGAAGGTTGTGAGATCTTATAAGTTGTGGGCTCCATGTGCTTAGAGAAAGCTGGTATTCCTGAGTGAGTCCCAACTAGAAAGGAGGCCGAGGAAGGCAGGCATGCCTGACTGCTTGTTAATGAATGATGCCCAGTGTCTAAAATTAGTGTGTACAGCAGTGGGATGTTATAGATGATTGTTCAATTTGTGAAGCTAAACAGTATGTTCCCCAATATCTGCACAGCCTGGGGCCTCCATCAGCTCTCAGGATTATGTCTTCTCAGTCAACATAGAAACCCTCTGAAGGCACTTTACTCATGAAAAATGTTTGTTAAAGGACATGCTGTCAGTAGGGGTGGTCCACACACCTTCTTCATAGAGAAGATGTAAATAAAACAGAGAACACCCTAGTCCTCTAGTCCTGTCCAGTAAGTATGACTGGCTGTCTTCCTTGCCTACCCATTTCTCAGTGGAACACAATGAGGCTTAGAGATGTGAAAGGACACCTCAATGGTAGGGACAGAGTTTCACTATGCTGTGGAGTAAAGGAATCTCTCCCCAGGAGTAAGGGGAGGAGTGTATCTTCGGTGGTAGCAAACTTCCGGTATGTTGCCACAATTGTATCCAAGGAGAAGTGGTCACTGTCCAGGTATCTGCCTGTAAGGCTTCCTCCCATCTTATAGAGGCTTCTGGTGCAGATGGTTCTAAATAAGCACGTCTTATTCATGTCTTGATCTGGTCTCCTGGCACACTGGAAAACACACAGGAGGGACATGTTGTCACAGTCTGCTCCATGACATACCATGAAATTCAGAGGAACTTGAAAGAATTCAAGTTGTTGGGATGGAAACTTGCTCTGGATCCTGAACCTGTCTGGGGAATGAGCTGCCAGTGGATCCCCTCTCACAGGAGAACAGTGTCAGTGGGAAGAGATGCCCTATGTCAGTG
>NW_006409252.1:76124-77131 GCF_000296735.1 Chrysochloris asiatica | reverse complement strand
AGAACAGTTGAGCACCATGACTGCCTATCTCCTTGCCTTTCCAACACCTGAACAGAGTTCCTCACCAAAAAACACATTGCCAAGATTTCCACCGCATAATCCTCTACACAGAGCTAGCAACCAGAGTGGAGCATGAGACTGCTCGGATCTCTGTCCAGACCCAGCCATGGGGACCTCCTAAGTTACCTCTCCCTCATGCCACTTTCAGAATCTCACATGCAGACACACACACAAATCCTCACCTATGAGCTCCGAGGCTATGTCCTGTGGCTCTTTCAATGTTATCATGAGAACATGCATTTGATTGTCCAAACCTGACATGAGCATAATACCCCCTGTAAGTGAGGCTGCAGGCATCTTGACTTTGGCGAAGTCTGGGTTTTGAGGGTAACCACTTCTGTCGATGTTGACCAAGTTCTCAAAGATAGAGAAGATGTCTCTAAGGATTGTGGAGAGAAGCAAGGCCAATCATTGACCTCTCCAGCCATATTGTCTTCCCAGGGCATGCATGAACATGGCCTTGCACTCCAATCAGCCTTCCTATGACTCTCTTGTTATTCACTGGAAGACCTGGTACCAGCATTGCACAAGCGTCAGAACAAAGGAAGTACTTCATTAAAGGTCTTACCGACATTTCCATCCTTACAAAGCCAGAAATAAGACAATGAGTGTGGTACCTGTCTCCTCCCCATGGAAGATTGAAAACTTTGTGGGCAGGGAAGAGTGTTTCTGTGTGTGCACCTTAAAGCCAGGTACACTGGATGCTCCAGGAACAGCTGACACTGAGAAGAACAGACTCCATCCTCTCCCTTAGCCTACCTAGACCGTGAGATTTGTATACAGAATGCTTCCTGGGTCTCACTCAGAGCTCACTGCAGGCCTCTGCCCCACTGACACTGTTCTTGTGAGGAACAGAGATGCCACATGCAGCTCAGTGCCCACACAGTTAAGGGATCAGAGACAGGTGCTTCTCTCCAACTCTTCCTTTAAGCCATGAATATGGGAGC
>NW_006409252.1:73546-74953 GCF_000296735.1 Chrysochloris asiatica | reverse complement strand
GAAACACGCAAATCTCATTGATTCCCAGGTAAAATCCACAGATATTCGACAATACGTAGAGGAGAGACATACTGTCATAGGTCACCCCATGACCCATGAGAAAAATAAAAAATAAAGCTATAGGATGGATCAGCGTGATATCTAGGAGGTGTGGTAGAAACCTGCTTCAGATAATGATCTTGTCATGTGGACTGAGCCTTGAGTTAGTTGCCTGTTCACAGGAAAACAGTGTCAGCGGATAGAGAGGGCCTTTGTGAGTGTTGAGATCCAGGCAACTTGGTGCCTACAAAGCTGAAGGTCAGGGTAGACCAGTGAGGTGGTGTCCTGATCTGTAGTTACAGAGCCACCCCAGCCTGATGATCAGGGGTACCCCATGCTCTATACAGGAAACAATTCAGCTGTTGCACTGGAGCAGCCTTGTAATGTTCAGGAGGCCCCTCAAGTCTTGATTGTGGAGCAGCTACGGGGTTGTAAATGTGATCTCAGAAGGGCCGTTGATTTGTGTAAGGAAGGACTACTTACAGGGTTGCACCCAGTGCTGTGGACCAGAAGCCTCCACTGGCTATAAATCTGAGCATCACCTCGGTGTACACCATGAGCCTCCTGTGCTGGAGAGCCATGCGTATGGTCAGGAGAGACCTCAGTCTATAGGTCATTGATTGCCCTTTGGAAAGTCGGACAGTTGGCTGAAGTTCCGGTACCTTGACCAGACCAGGAGAAGGGTGGTCCTGGACTAACTCCAGCTCCAGTGTTGGTGTTGGCTCTGGAGCTGGAAGGTGGGAACAGAGGAGACCATGAGTTTTCATCATACCAGTTCAATACCTGCCAACATTCCATCTCCATGAAGTATCCTCCAAAGATTTCCATAGCATGTGGCACTGTAGGATAAGCACTCGACCACAGAGACAGTTAGAAACAGATTGTCGATGGTTTGCACTCACCAGGTGCTCCTAGAATTCCTTATGCAGGTTTGTATGAGCATGAATAGACTTGATGACACTTAATATCAACAAGAACACTTCCCATAGAACACTCCACCTGTAATGGAGTATGAGGTTACCTGAGCTCATTCCTAATGCCTGCTATTGGGTCCTCCCCAGTTCTTGGTGCCCCATACCTCTTTCAAAAGCTAACATGCAGGCCAGTGTGCTATTCTCACCTCCGTGCTGTCCCTCGGTGTCCTTCAGGCCACTAAGCTGAGATACAAGATTGACGACATGCCTCCACAGTTCAGGACTCGGCTGGTTGGCTCTGAGGAACTCCTCTAGCTCCTTCACAGTGCTGAAGGGCAGGGGACGATCAAAGTCTTCCCTGTAGTTGTGGAACCAACTTGCCAAGATGTAGCAGATGGCTCTAGGGAATTGGGGACAAACCCAGAATCAGAAAACTGGCCTTTCCTTCCATACT
>NW_006409252.1:71646-72289 GCF_000296735.1 Chrysochloris asiatica | reverse complement strand
TTAAAGGATATGACAAGGAGCTTCTTCATGGAGGATGGGAAACACCAACTGTGAACAGCCCACCATCCCCAACAATATGCAGCTCTGGGAATCCACATTTCATCATCATCACTGAGGGTTCTGACCATCATTTGGACACTTAGTGCTCTTACTTCCCGATATCACAAAGGAACAAACAGAAGCTTAAAGATGTGAAAGGTCATATCATGGTAGGTGGCAGAGTCTCACTTGGCTGTGGAGAACAGGCCACTCACCATTTTAGCAGTAGGTACAGTACTTCCTGCAGGATGGCAAAACTTCTGTATGTATCTAGGTATGCATTGATATGTAACAGGTCCCCCTTCAGGTGTGTCTGGTAGGCTCTCCACCAAATCTACCAGAGTCCCTGCTTTGATGTTTCTAAGCACGGGGGGCTAATCAATTTCTTGCTCTGATCCACAGGCACACTAGGATGAACAGAGGAAGGGTCTACTGTCATAGACAACCCCGTGACACCCCTGGAAATCAGAGGGAAAACCATGGGAAAGAAGAATACCAGTCAGGCCATTTGGGGTCCCACTGTGAGGACAGCGTGCCACAAACTTACACAGAGCTTTACCAGCACATTCTGGGTCTTTTCTTTGGGTGAGGGGAGAAATGGGCC
>NW_006409252.1:69980-71236 GCF_000296735.1 Chrysochloris asiatica | reverse complement strand
AGAATTGTGGTTTGTGTGTTAGCTCCGGATTATGCCTGTCTTAATCCTAGCCTATCCTGGGACCACTTAGGACCCAGCATCCTATGGGATAAGGGTTTAGAGGTAAGGACATGATGCACGTCTCCACCTGTGCCACACTGATCTCAAGGCATTGAACTGACGGAGTAACTGACCCACCACACTATCTGGGTCCTCCCGAGCCATATGACCACAGAAATAATGAGGGACAAGGAGATGGGGACAGGTACCCTCAGAGATGATCCCTCCTGAAGCAGTAATGAGGAGGGACAAGGAGATGGAGACAGGGTGTCCTCAGTGGTGTTCCATCCTGAAGCAGTAATGATGAGGGACAAGGAGTTGGGGACAGGGTGCCCTCAGAGCTGGTCTGTCCTGAAGCAGTAATGATAAGGGACAAGTAGATGGGGACAGTGTGCCTTCAGAGATGCTCCGTCCTGAAGTAGTAATATTGAGGGTCAAGGAGATGGAGACTAGTTCCCTCATAGATGTTCCATACTGAAGCAGTAATGATGAGGGACAAGGAGATGGGGACAGGGTGCCCTCAGACATGGTCCATTCTGAAGTAGTAATAATGAGGGACAAGGAGATGGGTTACAGGGTGCTCTGAGAGATGATCTGTCCAGAAGCAGTAATGATGAGGGACAAGGAGATGGGGACAGGGTGCCTTCAGTGATGGTCTGTCCTGAAGCAGCAACTGTAGCCTCATTGCCATCAACCTCATCACCTTGCCTTTCCCACGTGACCCACATCATGTGAGCCCTGCTTCCCTGATCCCAAATGGACTGTGTCTCATGCAACAGCTTTCTTACTCACCAGTTCTATCCATATTCCTCCCTGTCCTAATGCACAGGAACCCCATAAGACAAGAGCTACCAGGGCTTGGTTGTGCTGTGACAGGAAGAGGGATGTGGGGCTGCCCAGGTGGGATCACAGTGTGGCCTTGCCTCCTGCTCTGGGACACTCTGTGTTACCTTTAGCTTATTGTAGGTCAAAGGCCGACATCGTCGATGGTGGACGCTCAGGATATGTGTAATCCTCCTAAGAAAGGAAGACTTTTTAAGTTTGTTATCATAAGATACAAAGAAACAAAAAGAAAACATGTTTCACGTTAGAGAGTTAGCCACTCAAATGAGCTTTATTGGCTGTTTGCTCTGCCTGGTGACCAGTGTTCCAAGTTCTGTATATTGCATTGCCAAGGAAGTGATGTCATATCCTATGTCCTCTGACCTGGGATGGAA
>NW_006409252.1:65947-67164 GCF_000296735.1 Chrysochloris asiatica | reverse complement strand
GCCATTGAGTCAGGCAGTCAGCCATTGTCCTAGCCTCTGGCCCTGCAGGAACCCTGGTGAACCTGTGCTGGCCCGACTCTTTCCAGCTCCTACTGACAGACTTAGAGGATGCTATTTATGCCTGTGTTCAGTAGACTTGGTCAGGGCTTCACGGTGCTACACCAAATGAGTCCACCAGCCACGTGGTGAAGAATAGAAACTTGTGAATGCTCTGAAGCTCAGTTGAGAGCAAGGAGTTTGTTCTCAGAGTCTTGATTCCTCCCTGACTGACCACCCCTCACTGTCTCTGCAGATCCCGGAGGGAGATATCTGTGAGGATGGGCCCATTTATTTCCTCACACCAAAGAAAAGACCCAGGAAGTGCTGGTACAGGCTCTGTGTAAGTGTGTGGCACGCTGTCCTCACAATGGACCCAAAATGGTCTGACTGGCATTCTTCATTCCCATGGTTTTCCCTCTGATTTCCAGGGGTGTCAATGGGTTGTCTATGACAGTAGGCCACTCCGCTGTTCATGTTAGTGTACTTGTGGATCAGAACAAGTCATTGATGAGCCGTCCGTTGTTAGAACCATCAAGCAGGGACTCTGGTTGATTTGTGGAGAGCCTACAAGATGCCTACCTGAAGTGGTACCTGTTACATATCAATGCATTTCTAGAAACATACAGAAGTTTTGCCGGCATGCAGGAATTAGTGGACTTGCTGCTAAAATCCCCCTCCTCCTTGAAAAATCTCTGTGCCCTATCCCTTATTGACCATGTGACCTGAAACAAACCTATTCCCCAAGGCTAAAGCGGTTCAGAGTCCATCTAGAGGTGTCTTGTGCTTGCAGTATCTACAACATGCAACCCTGAGGGCTGTCAGAGCTCCTGCAGGTCACTTTGATGTTGTGTCCAGTACTGTTTGTGTTTCTACACATTACACTCATTTGTCAGCTCCCAATTTTACAGACCCTTCTTTATAGGTCTGTACATCATTCAGTTATTAAGAAACAGCAAGTCCCGCATTCATGTTCTCCATTCTAGTCAGGTCTCAGACAGGAACACCCGTATTCTTAAGCATGCATAGTCCCCAGTGCATGTCAGTGATGTGCTTATGTCTCCTTTAGTTAAGGATATGACTGTCCTGGGACAGCTGAGGACATCAGACCTGAAGATCCTCTTAAAGAGTGAGTCATGTCTGGGACGACAAGAAGGGTTGCCTGTGTTTTTAGAAGGGTG
>NW_006409252.1:61892-65248 GCF_000296735.1 Chrysochloris asiatica | reverse complement strand
TTTAATCACAGTTGCCTAAGAGTGTGGGTTTCAAAATGAACATAAAGCCTGAACTTAGAATTTCATTGTTTTACAATTGTCATTGTCTTAATGTTAAAATGTCTATTTAAATCGTAAGAAAGGAGGAATGCATGTTTTTGGATGGCTTTTTATAAATATAAATGCATGACTTATTACTAAAAACAAATTTGTTTCTGTGAAAAGAGTTTGTTTATTCAGTCATTAGCGTGATTTGAAGAAAACTGGCGCATGTGATAGAAGTCTTCATGTACAAGTAGGAACTTCTCCCCTGAGAGTCTTCATTATCTGAATTGTTCTAATATTATTTGTAAAAATGGAACATCATTGATTAAAGGACTATGGTCAGAAGAGCCCTGTGATGTAATTCCCTGTACTATAGGCCTTATGTTGTTGTTGTTAAGCACAGTCAGGTCGGTTCTGACCCATAGTGACCCTGCTTCGGAGGAATGGCTGGTGAGCTTGAACCACTGACCTTCCCATTCCAACTGACCTAGCAGTCCAGTGCATTAGCCTGTAGCAACACACCAGCATGCCACCATAGACCTTAAATTGTTTCCTTATTTCTTTTAGCATTATGCCCCCTGGCTCAACCATCTGACATATAATATGTTTCACATACTCATCACTGTTCTTTATGGTTGCCTAGCTCTGGTGTGGTGCTGTAGGATAAGCACTGAATTACAAGGTCAATTTGAACATTCAGGTTGGTGGTTTAAACTCCCGGGTCGCTTCTATGAAACCGTATATGACTCGGGTCTGAATTAATGGCATTTTGCAACAACACATGTATCTATTTTTGCCATCTACTTGTGCATGTGTTGTAATGTTTGTCATCCTTTTTCTTTTTAACAAAATATTAGGTCCCATAGTTTTCATCCTGAAATTGTTTGATTTTACGTTTAACATTTAGATCTTTGATCCATTTTGAGTTTGGTTTTGTTTTGTGTGTAATATATGGGTCCTGCTTCATTTTTCTTAAGTGGATAATCCAGTTTCACCAACTTAATTTATTAAAGAGACTATTTCTGCCCCATTTCATGGACTTTGACACCTTGTTGAAAAATCAGTTGTTCATGGACGGTGGGTTCAGTTCTGAGTTCTCAGTTCTGCTCCACTGATCTAGTTGTCTCCTGTTGAACCATTAGCAGGTTGTATTGATTATAGTGGTCGTATTACGTGCAGGAAGAGGTGTGTCTCAGTCCTATAAGAGAGGGCTCTTGCCTTCTGCTGATTATGTATAGTCAGGTGAGGAGGGTTTCCATACAAGCAAAAGGTTTATTATAGGAAAGATTCTTGAAAGCTGAGACATGGAGGGCCTCAGGCAAAATTTAACTCCTTTCTTCCCAACAAATCTTTGCTCTGACTTAATAAAGATTTTAGGAAGGGAAAAGGGATTCATAAACACAGATGGGGATTCTAGGGAAATTGCCCAGATAAGAGGAGTCCTGGTGTGGTGCTACAAGATAATGCACTAGACTACAAAGTCCATTTGAACCATAAGGTCGGCAGTTCAAGCTCACTAGCTGCTCCTTGGAAACGCTATACACGGTCTCTATGGGTCAGAAGTGACTCTAAGACATTTAACAACAACAATATGCTAACTGGGTGCATGCACAACATTTCCTCAAGATGGGTTCCTCAACAAAGACCTCTGATAGGAGCAGACAGAACTTATTATGGGATGTTGTTCTTTAGTACTCTCGTTATAGTTCCTCCCAAGGGTTGTCTTTTTCTGTCACCACAGAAAGTTCATCCTTTAAGGTGAATAATCCTGTTATACTATTTGTTGTTGTTGTTATGTGCCATCGAGTCAGCACCGATGCATAGCGACCTTATCTACAGCAGAACAAAACACTGCCCGATCCTGAGCTAACCTCACCACTGTTGCCACGCTTGAGTCCATCGATGCTGCCACTTGGCCAATCCACTTCATTGAGGGTCTTCCGCTTTTTTCTCTGACCCCCCACCCTACCAAACATGATATCCTTCTCCAGCATCTTCAACATTTTAAAAAGGTCTTGTGCAGTAATTTGCCTAATGTAATACATCGTTTCATTTCTTGACTGCTGCTTCCTTGAGTGTAATTTGGCAGCTTTCTTTTTTTAACTCACCCTGATCTTTCGGGCTTAAGAAATCAGGAGAGTCACCTAAGATGTGACCAGCTGTAATAAGCAATCAAAAAACAAGATCCTGAAAAGGCTCATCAGAACCCTGGCAAACTTTGAAAAGTTCGGTGGTCTGTTTCCCTATATTGGGCATACTTTTCCATGCCTTACACCCACACTGGTTAATTTGGGCATAAGCAGGCATAGAGAACTCATTTTATTTCTGCAAAGTTTGAAAATTCCCTTCTTTCACAAGCATGTCAAACGTGCCCCCTCCCCACTTGGCCTTGCTTTTGATTGATATCAGCAATTCTGTGAGCTTTTCCCTTAACTGTTTCTTTACTAACTGGATAAACAGCAAGCACGGTGGAGGACGGAGGGTCTGGCCTCAAAACAACAGCTCTGTCAGAGTCACTTTCCTTTTTAACACTCAAAGTATACACAGAGCAAATTAGGGTGAATGGGTGAAGGTGGAGCAATTGGTTTCAGAGAACTTCTTCCTAGATGATCACCGCCAAAATAAAAAGTATCCTTGACAAGCCGCCACAAACTAAACACATCTGCAGGCCCCCTGGAGGGGCCATTCTTAGCATAATATTCCTGCAATTGGTGACCCCTCTGATTCCATAACTTAACATCAACTACTCCATCCTCAGGGAACCAAGGACAAACAGTATGTGCAAAATCAAGAAATTTACAAAGTTGATTATAATCTACTCTTACACCTAGGCTGTGCATCGTTTCTCTCAGCATATTTATATACCGTGCTTTTCCCGGTTTGTTCCCCATTCTTACCTGAAACTCCATACAGGGATGTTATGAGTAGGAACCAACCTGAGTGCACTTAACAAGAAACACATTTCTAACTTCTAATGATACAGTATGAGCCCTGGTAATGTAATGGATTTTGTATCGGGCTGCAATCTGTAATGTCAGCAGTTCAAGTCCACCAGGTGCTACGCAGGAGAAACATGAGTTTTTCTGCTCCTGTAAAGATTGAAAACCTCAGAAACCCTATATAGGGTCACTATGCACCATAATTGATGCCACGTCATACTACCAACAACAACAACAATATGATACAATAGAAGGTACATAGTAACACTTATTAAATTTCTGGAGAAAAAACAAAGTGGGTAGGGAAGCTAATCTAATCAAACATCTAGATCTAGCAATTACTGTTGGTCGATATTGACAAGTTGGTACTGACTCATAGCAACAGAATGAAAC
>NW_006409252.1:58149-59176 GCF_000296735.1 Chrysochloris asiatica | reverse complement strand
GTTCAGGCAACTGGCCAGCCTCTCTACAGAGGAACCAATGGCAAGACATTGGCGCGTCTACTGCGGCTGCGAGGGAGGGTTGAATTGGCAGCGGGATCCATACACCCAGTGCTGGTGGGCTTGTTGCTGGCGGGAGTCCTCTCGCCACCATGGATAATGCGGGAAATGTGCTTCAGTAAGTGTCCAGTGGGTGGGGACGAGGCAGAGGACGATATCCAGGGCTGCAGGCCCCTGAGGGTGTGAGGGTGCTGGGAAGTACTCGGGTTTGGGCCTGGCCCTCTGCAGGTCCCTATCCTTCTGCACCATCCTCCCTCCCCCTTGACTCAGGCATTCATCCCACCCCACCTCCCCTACCCCATCCTCTTTTAGTCTGAACACCACTCACTTGCCTTGGGACTTGGCAGCTGCCCTTGAACTCGCTGTCACCACAGTGACAGTTGGGGAGGCACGGGGATTGGCCACTTATGAGGCTCGCAAGACTCTTGTTTATTCTTTGTGATCCTGTTAGAAACATGTCTGACCCAACAAAAAACCCATTTATTAAACATTTGACATAATGACTAAGAACAGAAGACTGCTCTTACCCACAATCCTACAGTCCACTTCAAAGTCTTTGAATACAGTGCCCCTTTAAGAAAACAAAGCTTTGCTTGTTGTTGCATTATTTTTTCCAAGTCGCTTATAATTTTAAAGTTTTTTGTGACTTAGGTGATTTATCCTGGTAGTGTTTCAAAAGAATTTACAAACAGGCCAATCAAATAAATGTAAGTGACAGAAAGTACAGCTGGTTAGTTTCATCATAGTTGAGTGGTAGAATCCTCCCCTTCCTATTCTGGTGAATGCACTTCAGTCAGTGAAGGTGGGTGTGGCTCTGTAGGGTAAGCGCTGGACTGAGCACCATAAGGTTGGTGGTTCGAACCCACCAGCCACTCGTTTGAAAACCTGTACCAGGGTCGCTGTGTGTCGGAACCAACTCGAATGCACAACAACAGTGATTCTGAGCTTCAGACTTAGACTCACTACTAAC
>NW_006409252.1:54048-54591 GCF_000296735.1 Chrysochloris asiatica | reverse complement strand
TTGAATTTCTTTTCCCCCCAATATTTTACTTTTTCTGTGTTTAAATACACCTCACTTAGGAAATTTTGAAAGCACAGAAAACTAAAGAAGAGACATTTGATAAAATAATTGGTGTATTTTTCTCTGCTTGTTATAGTCTCACAAGTACATTGTTGATTGTTGTTTGTGCCATTGAGTCGGTTCCAACCCATAGTAACCCCGTGTAGGTTTTCTGAGGAGCAGTTTGTGAGTTTGAATAGCTGACCTTGCAGTTCAATCCAAATTTGCAGTCTGGCGCATAAACCCCACAGTGCCACACCAGGACTCCTACAAGTACGTTGTTGTTGTTGTTAGGTGCCATTGAGTCGGAACAGAATCATAGCGACTCATATGCATAGCAGAACGAAACACTGCCCAATCCAGGGTCAACCTCACTACTGTTGCCACGCTTGAGTCCATCGATGCTGCCACTTGGCTATTTTAAATACCAGCAGGATCACTCTCCTAGCAGCAGAATAGACATGCATTTCTAACATTGGTAGAGACTGCCAGTTGCCTATCCCG
>NW_006409252.1:51820-53108 GCF_000296735.1 Chrysochloris asiatica | reverse complement strand
ATATATATATATATATATACACACACACACACACACATATATAACTACACACATACACTTGGGTTAAAATCTACACAGTAAAGCAAAATTCAACAATGTCTACATGTGCGATTCACTGACATTGATTACATTCTTTAAGTTGCACAAGTGTTCTTATGAGCCTTTTCCAATTTATTTGACTACCATTGAGATAAACTCGCTGCATGTTTTTCATCGAATGCTTTGAGTTGCTCCTTTCAGATTGAGCCGATATAGACAATTTTATAAAAAGAGTAGAATGCCCAAAGTGTGGTAACAGTAGTGAGGTTTGCCCAGGATCGGACATTGTTTCGTTCTGCTGTGCATAAGGTCACTATGAGTTGGCGCCGACTCGATGGCACCTAGCAGCAACAACAACAACCTGTGGGATTTTTGTTAAGGAAACACTAGATAACTGAGACATTGTTATTCTTTTGCTCAAGAATCTCCTACTCTGGTGGAAATCAAAGCCCACTGACTCTACCTGAATCTCTGTGTTTATGGGGTTGAAGTCATGTCTGCAGCTGAAGAATCCTCTAACTAGCACCAGAGAGTCAAACAGCCAGGTTTTCCAATGAAAACCTATGGAACATTCTACCACTGACATGCTTTGGCTTCTGACTCCAAAGTCATTTGATTTCTCCATCACATGCTCAGCTTCTCAGTAAGCAGAGGAAGAAGTGTGAAGGAGAGCTAGGGTGTGCTGCTTATATCATCTAACACATGCTCTGGTACTTTAAACTCTTCACTTCTTGAGTCATCTGTGCAGCCTTTAGGTAACAATGTGCAAAAAGTAGGTTATTGATTTCTAAAAAGCAATTCTGTAACTCTCAACCTAGAGTTAATTAAAAAACAAACAAATAAAACTTTCAGGCAGTGTATCTGGTGAACTAGGTACATTGCCAAGTACCCTCAAGGATCTGTTTCCAAAGATCTGCATGTAAACTTTCCATGTTGTTGTTGTTAAGTACTGCTGAGTCAATTTCACCTCTTGTTGTTGTTGTTGTTAGATGCTATTGAGTTGTTCCCGAATCATAGTGAACTCAGGCATGACATAACGAAACACTGTCTGAATCTGGGCCAACCTCACTATTGTTGCCATGCTTTAGTCCATTAATGCTGCCACTTTGCCATTCCATCTCGTTGGGGGTATTCCTCTTTTTCACTGACCCTCCACTTTACCAACCATGATATCCTTCTTCTGTGACTGGTCCCTCCTGACAATATGTCTGAAGTAGGAGAGACAAAGTTTGGACATCCTGGCCTCCAA
>NW_006409252.1:49034-49671 GCF_000296735.1 Chrysochloris asiatica | reverse complement strand
GCCAGGGGGCATAATGCTAAAAGAAATAAGTAAAGCATTTAAGGCCTATTGTGGCATCCTGGTGTGGTGCTGCAGGCTAATGCGCTGGACTGCTGGGTCAGTTTGACCTGGAAGGTCAGTGGTTCAAGGTTACCAACCGTTCCTCAGAAGCTCTATGCAGGGTCACTATGGGGCAGAACTGACACGGCTGTGCTTAACAACAAAAACATAAGGCCTATGTTGTTGTTGTTGTTAAGTGCCATTGAGTCAGTTCTGACCCATAGTGACCATGTACAGGGTTTCCGAAGGTGTAAATCTTTTCGGGAGTAGAAAGCCTCATCTTTCTTCCACGGAGCGGCTAGTAGTTTCGAACCACTGACCTTAAGGTTCACAGCCCGATTAGTAACCACTACGCTACCAGAGCTCCTCATAGTGCAGGGAATTACATCACAGGGCTCTTCTGACCATAGTCCTTTAATCAATGATGTTCCGTTTTTACAAATAATCTTAGAACGATTTAGATAATGAAGACTCTCAGGGGAGTAGTTTCTACTTGCACATGAAGACTTCTATCACATGCTCCAGTTTTCTTCAAATCACGCTACTGCCTCAATAAACAACTTTTTGTCACAGAAACAAATTTGTTTTTAGTCATAAA
>NW_006409252.1:46129-48025 GCF_000296735.1 Chrysochloris asiatica | reverse complement strand
CTAAAAACACAGGCAACCCTTCTTGTCCTCCCAGACTTGACTCACTCGTTAAGAGGATCTTCATGTCTGATGTCCTCAGCTGTCCCAGGACAGTCATATCCTTAACTAAAGGAGTCATAAGCATATCACTCACATGCATTGGGGGCTCAGCATGCTTAAGAAGACTGGTGTTCCTGTCTGAGACTTCCTGTTTCCTACTAAACTGAATGATGTACAGACCTATAAAGAAGGGTCTGTAAAAGTGGGAGTTGACAGATGATTGTAATGTGTAGGAACACAAACAGTACTGTACCCAACATCAAAGTGACCTGCGGGAGCTCTGTCAGACCTCAGGGTTGCATGTTGTGGATACTGCAAGCACAAGACACCTCTAGAAGGACTTGGAACTGCTTTACCCTTGGGGAATAGGTTTGTTCCAGGTCACATGGTCAATAAGGGAGAGGACACAGAGATTTTTCATGGAGGAGGGGGATTTTAGCAGCAGGTCCACTACTTCCTGCATGCTGGCAAAACTTCTGAGTGTGTCTACAAATGCATTGATATGTAACAGGTCCCCCTTCACGTAGGCATCTGGAAGGCTCTCCACAAATCTACCAGAGTCCCTGCTTTGATGATTCTAACTACGGATGGCTCATCAATTTCTTACTGTGATCCACAAGTACACTAACATGAACAGAGGAGTGGTCTACGGTCATATACAACCCCATGACACCCCTGGAAATCAGAGAGAAAACCATGGGAAGGAAGAATTCCAGTCAGAACATTTCAGGTGCCATTGTGGGGACAGCGTGCCACACACTTACACAGAGCCTGTACCAGCACTTTCTAGGTCTTCTCCTTGGGGTGAGCAAATAAATGGGCCCATCCTCACAGATATCTCCCTCTGGCATCTGCAGAGACAGTGAGGGATCAAGAACCTGAGAACCACCTTCTTGCTCTCAACTGGGCTTCAGAGCATTCACAAGTTTGTGTTCTTAACCAGGTGGCTGATGGACTCATTTGGTATAGCACCGTGTAGCCCAGACCAAGTCTACTGAACACAGGCAGAAATAGCATCCTCTGAGTCTGGCAGTGGGAGCTGGAAATAGCCAGGTCAGCACAGGTTCACCAGGGTTCCTGCAGGGCCAGAGGCTAAGACAATGGCTGACTCCCTGACTCAACGCTGGATGGATCTCAAATATGGCCCAGGGTAGCATTGTGCTTTTCATGAGAGCCCCAGTCTGTCCATATCTAAATCCTAGACTATACTTGGACCACTTAGGACCCAGAATCCTATAGAAATAGGGTTTAGAGGCAAGGACATGAAACAAGTATCTGCCTGTGCCACACAGATCTCACGGTACCGAACTGAAGCAACTCACACACCATTGCCACTGCAGCCAGATGTATGCAGGCCTACTGAGAAATCAGTGAGGTACCTTTTGGGTTAGGTGTCCCAAACTTTGAGCTTTTTGTCAATCAGTGGGCTCTGGCTTCTTGATACCAGCAGTAGCTGGCTCCAACTTCTTCCCCTTGGCTTTCTTTTCTTTAGACATCTTGGAAGAATGGATCCTTGGATAACTTCTTGAAGAATGGATATTTTCAAACACTTATTCATGTTCATGAGGAATCATTAAGTATGTCAAGACAGAAGGAGTCGTTTGAACAAAAGAAGTTGGTACTAAACGGTTTAAAATCAGAAAAAGTGTGTGAATCTTGCACCCTTGGTTGGTACTTGTTCACTCTGCATACTGAGCAGAGAAGCTGAGGAGCTAGATGGTATGAAGGAGAAAGTCGGGGTAGGATTGGAGAAAGGGTAGATAAGAAGCTGAGCTATTCAAATGGCATAACTGGCTGACTGTAAGCAAAGAGGACTTGAAAGAATCAATTTAAAAAGCAACAAAAGTGCTCACAATG
>NW_006409252.1:43811-45053 GCF_000296735.1 Chrysochloris asiatica | reverse complement strand
TGGTGTGTGATGTTGTCACTGTATACACTTAGCTAGATGGCTTGGGGAGTGCAGAATATTCAGCAGCCCAGAGTTGATTTCAATGAAGTCTTGTGGGAGTTCCAACCCAGGTCAAGGGACATAGGATATGACATCACTTCCTTGGCGATTCAATATACAGAACTTGGAACCCTGGTTACCAGGCAAAGAAAACAGCCAGTAAATTTCATTTGAGTGGCTGACTCTCTAACAGGAAACATGTTTTCTTTTTGTATCTTTGTATCTGATGATAACAAATTTCTAAGTCTTCCTTTCTTAGGAGGATTACAAGTAGCCTGACCGTCCACCATCGACGACACTGGCCTTTGACCTACAATAAGCTAAAGGTAACATAGAGTGGCCCAGAGCAGGAGGCAAAGCCACACTGTGATCCCACCTGGGCATCCCCACATACCAAGCACTGGTAGCTCTTGTTTGATGAGGCCCCTTGGAATTAGGACAGGGAGGAATATGGATAGTACTGATGAGGCAGAAAACTGTTGCATGAGATACTGTGCATTTGGGGTCAGGGAAGCAGGGTTCACATGATCTGGGTCACGTGGGAAAGGCAAGGTGATGAGGAGGTTGATGACAATGAGGTACTGTTGCTGCTTCAGGATGGACCATCACTGAAGGCACCCTGTTCTCATTTCCTTGTCCCTCATCATTACTGCTTCAGGACATACCTTCTCTCAGGGCACCCTGTCCCCATCTCCTTGTTCCTCATCATTACTGCTTCAGGACAGACCATCTCTGAGAGCACCCTGTCCCCATCTCTTTGTCCCTTATCATTATTGCTGCAGGACAGACCATCTCTGAGGGTACCCTGCCCCCATCTCCTTGTCCCTCATCATTACTACTTCAGGACAGACCATCTCTGAAGGCCCCCTGTCCCCATCCCCTTGTCCCTCATCATTACCGCTCCAGGATGGAACATCTGTGAGGGCACTCTTTCCCCATCTCCTTGTCCCTCATCATTATTGCTTCAGGACGGAACATCTCTGAGGGCACTCTGTCCTCATCTCCTTGTCCCTCATCATTACTGTGGTCATATGGCTTGGGAGTACCTGGACGGTATGGTGGGTCAGTTACTCCGTCAGTTCAGTGCCTTCAGATCAGTATGGCACAGGTAGAGACGTGCACCATGTCCCTACCTCTAAACCCTGATCCCATAGGATGCTGGGTCCTAAGTGGTCCCAGGATAGGCCAGGATTAAGACAGGCA
>NW_006409252.1:42078-42583 GCF_000296735.1 Chrysochloris asiatica | reverse complement strand
CCCTGGGAAGCACTCAGTGAACAAGCAGGCAGACAGTCCTGGTTTACTGGACTCCATTCTAATCGGGACTCACTAAGGAGCAGTAGCCTTCTTAGTAGGTGGAGCCCACAACTCATAAGATTTTACGCCCTCGTGTCTCCTCCAGGTGTGGACAGAACTATTGTCAATCTGCCTTGGACCTTGGACCTGTGCAGCATCTCAAAGCGTGAGTGAGAAGTTAGGGTTCCTGTTTTTATATTAGGCTGTGGGTTGTGGGGAATTCTGTCTGTTCTGTTTTTGGGTCCATACCAGGTCCTCATACCTACATTGCCTTGGAGGATTGTCTTCTGGGCACCCCTTACAGGAATAAAGCAGTCATAGAAAGATGTTTTGAGGAGTAGAAGCAAATCTTGGGTTTCATCCAGCCTCCGGTAGGATCTTTGAATCCACAGGCCACTTTCACCTCTACATGGTCCCTCCCATATTCATGGCTTAAAGGAAAAGTTGGAGAGAAGCACCTGTCTCT
>NW_006409252.1:32635-33192 GCF_000296735.1 Chrysochloris asiatica | reverse complement strand
CTCCAAATCCAACACCAACACTGGAGTGTGACCAACCACAGTGTCATCCATCTGGAGATCTGGTGGATAAATCAGGAGGGCGAGCACTTGTTCTACGTTCTCGAATGCATTTAATGCCTTACAGCATGGAGCCTCTCCTGCCTAGATGCCCTGGTCTTCAGCCCGGGAGATTCATTGTCTTCCCCCAGGTGATGCTTCTGACTTATAGCCAGTGGGGGTTCCTGGTCCACAGCCCTGGTCACTTCCCTGTCTTTAGCCTTCCCTGACTGCAAATCCACAGTCATATTTGAGTTTAGAATTAGAGCCCATAGCTGCTCTTGATTGTTCAACGGAGGGGTTTCCAGATTAACAGCCTCTTTCTACCCTAGTCTACGGAGATCTTCACCTATTTACACAGCATGATGCCTGAATCTCATCACTGACATAGGGCATCTCTTCCCACTGACACTGTTCTCCAGTGAGAGGAGATCCACTGGCAGCTCATTCCCCGGACAGGTTCAGGATCCAAAGCAAGTTTACATCCCAACAACTTGAATTCTTTTGGATCCTTCCCAGAG
>NW_006409252.1:30255-31331 GCF_000296735.1 Chrysochloris asiatica | reverse complement strand
TTCCACTGAGATATGGGGAGGCAAGGCAGCCAGCCAGTCATACTTAATGGACAGGACTAGGGGACTAGGGAGATTAGGGTGTTCTCAGTTTGTCTTTACATCTCCTCTATGAAGAAGGTGTGTGGACCACCCCTACTGACAGCATGTCATTTAACAAACCTGTTTCATATGAGTAAAGTGGGTTCAGAGTCTTTCTATGTTGACTGAGAAGACATAATCCTGAGAGTTGATGGAGGTGGCAGGCTGTGCAGATATTGGGGAACATACTGTTTGACTTCACAAATTGAACAATCATCTATAACACCCCACTGCTGCACACATTAATTTTAGACACTGGACATCATTAACATACAGACAGGCAGGCCTGCCTTCCTGGACCTCCTTTCTAGTCGGGACTCACTCAGGAATACCAGCTTTCTCTAAGCAGATGGATACCAAAGCTTATGAGAACTCACAACCTCATATATCCTCCAGGTGTGGACATAACCCACCTCAATCTTCTCAGGACCTTGGACCTGCACGTAATCTCCAAGTGTGAGTGAGATGTTAAACTTCCTGATTAAGCTTTGGGCTGGGGGTAATTGTGTCTCTTCTGGGGCTTGGTGCATCCTAGTTCCTCACATCTACATCGGCCTTGAGGAATGGGTTAATGGGAGCCCCATACAGGAGGAAAGCAGTTACTAAGATGGTTTGAGGACCCTCAGCATCCTAGGGAGTAGAAATGAGGCTTGGGATTCAGAGGAGCCCCTTTTAGAATCTCTGCATCCACACACCGCATTTACGTCTGCATCTCCTTCCTATATTCAGGGCTTAAAGGAGAAGTAGGAGGGGAACACGTGTTATTGATCCCTTACCTGTTATGGACCCTGAGCTTCATGTGGCACCCCTGTTCCTCAGGAGAACAGTGTCAGTGGGAGGAGAGGCCCTGCAGTGAGATCTGAGTGAGACTCAGGAAGCATGCTGGCTACAAACTCAAGGTCTATGTAAGGGTAGGAGAGATGATGGAGTCTGTGCTCCTCAGTGTCAGCTGTTCCTGGACCATCCAGTGTGCCAGGCTGTATGGTGGACACACAGAA
>NW_006409252.1:0-1364 GCF_000296735.1 Chrysochloris asiatica | reverse complement strand
TGAGGAATTGTGTCCTTCTGAGGTTGTAATGACCCCAGGTGCTCACACCTAGATCTCCCAAAGGGAATGAGCTGATGACATCCCAGACAGGATCATAGCAGTTACAGAGAGATGTTGTGTGGAGCCTGAGCATTCTGGGGAGGAGAAAGGAGGCTGGACGTTCAGGGAGTCACTGGGAAATTCTGAGTCCCCATAGTTTCCTTCAACTCAGCTTGGTCCCTCCCATATTCAGATTTTGTTGGAGTAGGTCACGGTGGAATCCTGTCACTGGTTTGAATCTGTCGTGGGGAGAGAGCTATAAGTGGGACCCTGTATCCCAGAGCACATTCTTTGTGGAAAGAGGGACCCTAGAGTGAGCACTGAGGCTTAGGTAGAACTCTGGAGTTCAAGCTGAGGTTGTAGGGAGGTGTGAGGGGAAAAATGCACTCTGAGATCATTTGGGTCAGATAATCATGGACCATCCTGGGGGTTACACTTGAAGTTGACCACAGTGAAACACAATATTCTTCCCCCAGACAGTTGACCACAAAGGGGTATAGACAGGGGCTTCATTCAGTACTCCTAAGGAAGGACACTTGGTAGGACCATTGATGGAGTATTCCTTTGCACTGAGGTGTATGCACAGCTGCTGACAAGGCCGTCCTCTGTCTAGAGCCTCATGGAGATAGGGTGCGGGAGGATCATAGCTCCTTGCAGTGGTGCCTGAACACCGCAGAATGGAAGGAAAGCCAGTTTTCTGATTCTGGGTTTGTCCCCAATTCCCTAGATCCACTACGGGTGGAATGTTCTATGGGGAGTGTTCTTGTTGATATTAAGTGCCATCAAGTCAATTCATGCTCATACAAACCTGTATAAGAAATTCTAGGAGCACCTGGTGAGTGCAAATCATCGACAATCTTTTTCTCACTGTCTCTGTGGTCGAGTGCTTATCCTACAGTGCCACATGTTATGGAAATCTTTGGAGGATACTTCATGGAGGTGGAATGTTGGAAGGTATTGAACTGTAGTGATGAAAAGCTCATGGTCTCCCCTGTTAACCCCCTTCCAGCTCTAGAAGCCAACACCAACACTGGAGCTGGAGGTAGTCCAGGACCACCCTTCTCCTGGTGTGGTCAAAGTACCGGAACTCCAGCCAACTGTCCGACGTTTCAAAAGTCAGTCAATGACCTATAGACTGAGGTCTTTCCTGACCATCCACATGGATTTCCAGCACAGGAGGCTCATGGTGTACACCAAGGTGATGCTCAGATTTACAGCCAGTGGAGGCTTCTGGTCCACAGCCCTGGGTGCAACCCTCTAATTAGTCCTTCCTGACACAAATCAACAGCCCTTCTGAGACCACATTTACAACCCCGTAGCTGCTC
>NW_006409251.1:123956-125589 GCF_000296735.1 Chrysochloris asiatica | reverse complement strand
TATAATCAAGATACAATCAAGATGTTCTCTACTGATACTATCAATCCTGATACAATCAAGATATGCTCCCCCAAGATGGCGGCTCCTGGAACAGCTGAGTGTCTTAATCCATAAAACAATGGATTTCTGGATTTTCCTGCAAATTCCCCAGCTGTAAACCCTCCGATCCTCCAAACATACCTTTATATTTGTTTCAGAGTTCCAACACCATCTCGTGAGCCCTCTTGGCCTGGTATTCCGTGTTGTTGTTGACTGAGCTTCTCACTACACTTCTACCCGATCTGCTATCTTGAATGCACAGACAGCATTAGGCTTCAGGAAAGATCTTGGCAAGTTCTTTCTGATGATGAATGCAATGCAATTCTTCTTGAATTTTTCATTATTAGCACAGTAATTCATATTATTATCAGATTTTAAATCACCAAAACCAGTCCACTTCAGCTCATTAATGCTTAGGATATTGATGTTTATGCCTTGCATTTAATTTTTGACAGATTCTAATATTCCTAGGTTATCAATGTTTGTATGTTCCATTTCATTTATGACAACTTCCAAACTTCCTAGATTCATAATTCATTTATTCCATGTTCTGATTATTAATGGAAGTTTCAGCTATTTCTCCTCATTATTGAGTTATACCCCATTATCAAACTAAGACCCCAACACTTTACTCCATTTGTGTCATCATGGTCAACTCTATTTTGTAGAGGCAGTCTATATTTTCATTGCATTTCAATCTCAGGGGCTCATCTTCCAGGAGCCTATCTGATAATATTGTGGTTTTATTCTTAATGTTTCAGTAGTCAATATTATTGTGCTATCTCACAGTATTCCACTGCTATTCATAAGGTTTTTACTGCTTAAACATTCAGAAATAGTCTGCTTCTCCTTCCTCCTAGTATATCTTTGTCTGTAATCCCAGGCAAAACTTGTTCATCATGGGCGATGCATGCTGCTGGTATTTAAAATAACAGTGGCATCGGTTTTAGCATCACAGAATCCCACCACAGTACAACAAACTGATAAAGAGGTGGAGATACTATTAAATCAGGAAAATTCCATGGAAACTTTCACTTTAAATTAAGTGAAGTGAATATGGAAAAATCCTCTGTGTAGTAACTTGGCATGGAGAAGTAGCTCAAAATGTGTTTGCTGAATAAATTGATAAAATAATTACAGAATTTTGGCAGAGAAAAAGAATATGAATAAATTAGAGTCAACTTTCTGAGTCTAGATTATAAAGAATAATGTTTGTTGCTAAATATTATTAAACCTTTGTTGTTTCAGACTTTATTCTAAGTTTTTGCATATTAGTTTATTTGCTTCTCTGAATATCTTTATCAAATATACATATCTTGCCAGCAACATGCCAGTTCTAATTAATATTTGTTTGCTTAAAATCATTAAGTAATTTTATGTTGATTTGTGGTTGTTGTCAGGTACCCTCAAATGATTTCTGACTCATAGTGACCTATGTACAATAAAATGAAACACTGCCTGATCTTGGGCTATCCTCACAATTGTCACTATGTTTGAACTCATTGTTGAAGTTACTACATCAATCCATCTCATTGATGGTTTTCCTATTTTCCATTAACCCTCTATTTTACCAAGCATGGTATCCTTCTCTAAG
>NW_006409251.1:118116-122981 GCF_000296735.1 Chrysochloris asiatica | reverse complement strand
AAAGGAAGCCTATATCCAGAGGGCACTCAGAGGAAGGTAGAATCTCCACTGAGTAGTGCCCAGTAAGTCTGCGAGGGGCTGATGAAAGAAGATGAGGACAGGACTTTTGTGGTACATCAGTGAATAATTGTTATTAGGACTGGCTATGAAGGTTGCAAATGTAAAGATAGACATTTTGTAGCAAAAGGAGGGGAGTGTTTGACTTTGCAGTCCAGGATAGGAGTTCCCCGGGATCATCAAGGGAGAAGAGCAGAGTGCAGGGCCCTACCCAGAGAAAGAGTGATGCCAGAGATGGAGGCAGAGATGATGATGTGAAGAGATGGAGCAACGGGGGACTCTAGAACCAGAGAGGGGGAGGCTTGCAGAGTATACCCTTTGATTATTTGATGATTCGTGGAGGGGATAGTAATCATGGCAATGAAATGCTAGACAATAGTATGAATGTAAAACTAATGTTCTCCCATGTAAACTATCACAGAATTCTCAACAAAAACTTAAAAACAAACAAACAAATAAATTTGTTTCTGCTTCTGGAAGCCCATGCTACTTTTAATATTCTTTGCAGATACTATAATTCAAAGGTATCAATTCTTCTTTAGTCTTCCTTATTCTTCGTCCATTTTTTGCATGCATATGAACCTTGCAAAATTAAAATAAAATAATTTGGGTCAGGAACACCTTAGTCCTCAAAGAGACATTGATGGTTGTCCATGCTTTAGAGAAGTTTTTAATTGCAGATTTCTCAATACATAGTTTGATTTTTTGATCACTACGATCATGGACATTGGTTGTACAACCATGTAATGTGAAATCCTTGACAACTTCAATATTTATTTCAGTTATCATTATGTTGCTTATTAGATGAGTTGTGAGGATTTTTTTTTTTTTCTGTTTACATTAAGTTGTTATTCAAAATGAAGGCTGTAGTCTTTTATCTGCATAAGTATGTACTTCAAGTCCTCTTATCTGCCAGCAAGTATGGTTGGGTCATTTGCATATTACAGGTTGTTAAAATGCTGTCCTCTATTCTTGTGGTCATGTTATTCATATCATTCAGCTTCTTTGATTATTTCCTTAATAGAGCTCTGATAGCGTAGTGGTTACGAATCGGGCTGCGAACCTTAAGGTCAGCGGTTCGAAACTACCAGCCGCTCCGCGGGAGAAAGATAAGGCTTTCTACTCCCATAAAGATTTACACCCTCGGAAACCCCTGTACAGGGTCGCTATGGGTCGGAACTGACTCGACGGCACTTAACAACAACAACAACTGGTGAATAGTGGTAGTGGTGTGCCGTGGAGTTGATTCTGACTCATAGAGACCCTGCATAGGGTTTCCAAGGCTATAGATCTTTACTGGAGCAGAGAGCCTTATCTTTCTCCCCCAGAACCACTGATAGTTTTGAACTGCTGACCAGGAGGAATAACTGGTGGATTTGATCTGCTAATCATGCAGTTAATAGCCCAATGCATAAGCCACTAAACTACTAGGGCTCCTTCAACTCTTTGGATTTTAACAAATTATTGATAGAATTGAAAAGAATGGAAACTCCAAAACAGCTAATTTTGATCATGAGGAAAATGAGCAAAGATTTAGAGGAAGTTGTCTAAGACAATAAGAGGATGCAGCATGTTTTAAGGAAAAGTATTCTTCACGGTTGTATCATTTCACCCTATTTATTCAATCTGTATGTTGATCAAACAAGTCTTAGAAACTTGACTATATGGTGAAGACTATAGCATTTGGTTTGGAGAAAGATTATTAACAAAATTTGATGTATTTATGGCACAACTTTTCTGGATGAAAGTGAAGATGTCTTGAAGCATGTATCAATAAAGATCATAGTCTGCAACCTTCAATATGGATTATATCTCAACAATAAGAATTAAATCTTCACAACTAGACTAATGGATAAAAGATTGAAGTTGTCAAGGATTTCATTTTTCTTATATCCACAATCAACATGCCTGGAATCAACAGTTAATAAATCAAATGATAAATTGAATTGGTAAATCTGCTGCAAAAAATCTTCCTTAAAGAGCTAATAAGCAAATATATCACTTTGAGGTCTAAGGTGTGCCTGACCCAAATAATTTTATTTCCAGTTGCATAATATGAACATGAAAACTTGGCAACAAATAAGGAAGACTGAAGAAGAATTAATGCTTTTCATGTATGATATTGGTGAAGAATATTAAATGCATAATTTATTGCAAGAAGAATCAACAAAACTTTAGAAGAACTTCTTCCAAGTGTTTTCTTAGAAGGTAGCATGGTGAGATTTCTCATTTACATTTGAGGGTTCAATCCCTAGAGAAGGGTACCATGTATGGAAAAGTAGAGGAGAAGTGAAGAAGAGGAAACCACTCAAAATATGAACTGGCACAGTAACCTGTAACACTGGACTCAAATATTGCAATGATTCTGCAGATGGCATAGGACTGGGGCAGTATTTTGTTCTGCTGCAATTTAGGTAGTTATGAGTTGGAAGTGAATCAAATGCATCTAGTAGTAATCTACCTAAAGTAGATTAAATTAATCCACAGCTATAGTAAACATTCAAGGTTTGGTTTGGCACTGTAAGATAAACACTGGATTGCTAACCACAAGGTTGGCAGTTCAAAACCACTAATTGCTTTTTTAGCCCTAAACAGAGTCACTATCATTCAGAACCTACTCCACAGCACACAACAACAACATACAAAAATTTAAAATACATTTTATTGTTGGTTTAACTAGTGAAAAGCAATTTAATTTACAAAATAATGCATAGCAAAGATGTCAGCTTGAGGACTAAGGTGCGCCTGACCCAAGACATGGTATTTTCAATAACTTTATATGCATGTGAAAGCCGGACAGTTAATAGAAGTTAATAGACGAATTGATGCTTTTGAGTTATGGTGTTGGAGGAGAATATTGAAAGTACTGCAGACTGCCAAAAGAACCAACAGATCTGTGTTAGAAGAAGTGCAGCCAGAGTGCTTCTTGGAGACCAGGATGGCTAAACTTCGTCTTTCATACTTTGGGCATCTTGTCAGGAGGGACCAGTTGATGGAGAAGGATATCGTGTTTGGTAAGGTGTAGGTTCAGTGGAAAAGAGGAGGACCCCAAGAGAGATGTATTGGAAAAGTAGCAGCATCAATGGTCTCAAGCCTGGCAATAATTGTGAGGTTGGCCCAGTACCAGGCAGTGTTTCATTCTGTTGTGCATAGGGTTGCTATGAATCAGTACCAACTCGATGGCAGCTAACAACAACAAAAAATAATGCTTATTATATTCAAATAATATGCATATTACTTTTTCTATGTTTTTAAATAGCAAATATACATATGTGCACACACTGGAAACAATAAACATTATTAAATATATGATTAAACATATTATCTACATAGTGTATTGTCCAACTCATTTTACAAAGGGAATTTCTTTTTTGTTTTGTTTTGTT
This sequence comes from Chrysochloris asiatica, assembly GCF_000296735.1. NCBI lineage: Eukaryota > Metazoa > Chordata > Mammalia > Afrosoricida > Chrysochloridae > Chrysochloris > Chrysochloris asiatica. The sequence continues at coordinate 119,538 of NW_006409251.1, read as the reverse complement.
TTAGGGGAGGGATTTGGTACTTTACTTCCAAATTGCTATTACTAGAAAATACAATATTCGACTTCTTTCATTTAGTCAAAAAGTTCTGGTGTGGCACTGTAGGGTAAACATTGAACTGCTAACTACAAGTTTGATAGTTCAAACGCACCACCCAATACCAGAAAAAACTTATACAGGGTTGCTGTGGGTTGAAACAGATTCAATTACACTAAACAATAACAAGATTTAGATGGAGATTGTTTAATATATGTCATCAAATATATGCTTGCATGTTTGTATGTATGGTATCCAAATATTTTAAATAAACATATTTATAAAACAAATGAAGTTGTATCTTCTGGTCAAGTTAAATACATAAATATACTGCATAAGCCAAATCAACCTGCTTTTCTTTTTGAAACAATTTAAAAATACTTTACTTGAACAAGATTTGGAGGTTCATTTGGTTTATGAAATCAGTTAATTAACAATCACATTTTATTAAAGAACTTAGTTGAGAACTGAAAATTATCTTTCTGGGCTAAGTAAAACTAAATTTGGATTTTTTGCAGCTTATAAATGAGTTTTATAATTAATTTTGTATCATATATTTCATTTAAATTATTCCAAAAAACATTGGAATGTCCATTATATAACAATATTCGTACAAATATGTATACAACTACTAAATGGAGTTATTCATGCTGTTGTCTCTAGGTTCCATCAAGTCACTACTGACTCTTAGTGACTATGTACAACAGAAATAAACACTGTCTGGTCCTGCAGCAACCTCACAATAGTTGCCTTGCTTGAGCCCATTGATGCTGCCACTGTGACAATCCATTCTGTTTGGGGTCTTCCTCTTTTTTTTTCTTTTTTTTTTTTTTTTTCACCCTCCAATTTACCAAGCATAGTATTCTTCTCCAGGGACTTGGACCTCCTGATAATATGTTCAAAGTATGAGAGACAAAGTCCATCCTGGCTTCTATGGGACATTCTGATTGTACTTATTCCAACACAGATTGGTTTGTCTTCTGAAGATCCATTGTACTTTTATTATTCATTTCCAACCCCATAATTCAAATGCATCAATTATTCTACAGTCTTCTTTATTCATTGTGCAACTTTTTTTCTGAAAATGGCTTGGGTAAGGCACAACTTAGTCCTCAAATGGACATCTTTGCTCATCAACACTTTAAAGACATCTTGTGCAGCAGATTTGTCCAATGCATATGTCATTTGATTTTTTGATTGCTGCTTTCATGAGTGTTAATGTTTGATCTCATCAAAATAAAGTTTTTGACAACTTCAATTTTTCTCCATTTATCATGATGCTATTTATTGGTCCAGTGGGGAGGATTTTAATTTTATTTATATTGATGTGCAACCCATACTAAAGAATGTAGTCTTTGATCTTCATCATTAAGTATTTTGCTTTTGGCA
>NW_006409251.1:109889-117328 GCF_000296735.1 Chrysochloris asiatica | reverse complement strand
TGTTACAATGACTCTGTTTATTCCTTCCATCTTTGTTGGATGCTTTCTGTATCTTTCAATATATTGCCTACAGATTCATCCATTAGTGCACTTCAAAGTCTGAATATTTTCCTTAGTTCTTACATTTTGAGAAATACATAGCCTATTATTCACTGTGAGTTTTCTAACTCCAGATCTTTGCACATTGCATTATAATGTTTGACTTTGTTTATTCAAGCTGCCATTTTAAATATTCTATTCAGCTCTTTTACTTTCTTATTTACTTCCTTATTTCCATACACTTTAGTATGTCTACACTATAGAGCAAGTTTCAGCATCTCTTCTGGCAACAATTTTGGTCTTTTATTTCTTTCTTGCCTTCTTTTTGGCTTTTTGTTTTATTCTTTTATTATGTTTTTGTTGCCATCAAACAACTTTATTGGTCTTCAGTCATTAGTGTCTTTGCATCAAACCTGTTCTTGAGATGATCTTTAAATTCATGAGGGGTATCTTCAAGGTCAAATTCTAGTTTTCATGGACTTGCTTTAATTTTCTTCAGGTTCAGCCTGGCCTTGTATATGAGCAATTGATGGTCTGTTCCACAGTCTTTCCCTGGTCATATTTTCACTGATGATATGGAGCTTTTCCACTGTTTGTTTCCACAGATCCAGTCGATTTAATTTCTGTGTATTTCATCTTCTGAAGTCCCTGTATATCATTGACTTTTATGCAATTTAAAAATGGTATTTGCAATAAAGAACTTATTGGTCTTGGAATATTGGATCATCTGACCTCCAGCATCATTTCTATCACCAAGGCTACATGATGATAGCACGTAATTCATACCTATTGATAGTTACATGAATGTCAATGGATTAAATGCACCAGTAAAGAGACAAAGAGTGGCAGAATGGAAAAGAAAACAATATCCTGAAATACACTGCCTGCAAGAGACACATCTTACACACAAAGATAAAAGCAGACTAAAAGGATGGAAAAATATATATACTATCTAATTACAATAGAAAATGAGCAGGAGTGGCAATACTAATCTCTGAAAAAATAAACATTAAGGCAAAAACCAACATAAAAGATAAAGAAGGACAACATCTCATGATTAAAGGGTCAATTGAATTAGATAACATAACCATCATATGTCATATCTACACTCCCAATGAAAAAGCCACAACATATATGAAGCAAAGCCTATTAGAATTGAAGAAAGAAATAAACAAATCTACAATAATTGTGTAAGACTTAAGATTTTGAAATGCCAATACTACCCAAAGCCATCTACACATATAGTGTAATCCCAATCCAGATTCCAATGACATTCTTCAAAGAGATGAAAAAATAATTACAAGCTTTATATGGAAAGGAAAGAGACCCAAGATAAGCAAAGCACTGCTTAAGAAGAACAATCTTGGAAATTTTTCACTCCCTGATTTCTAAATTTACTATATGGCTACAGTGGTCAAAACAGCCTGACATTGGTACAATGAAAAATACATAGATCAATGGAACAGAATCAAGAATCCAGAAATTAAACTATCTACATACAGCCAATTGATCTTCAACAAAGGGCCTAAATATATTGCATAGGGAGGAGATAAGTCTCTTCAACAGATTATGTTGACCATGTTCTTCTCCTTTGGTATTCTAACTCCAGATCTTTGTAGATTTCATTTTTATCTAACTTTGTCTTCTCAAGCTGCCCTTTGAAATTTTCTATTCGGCTATTTAGTCCCCTAATTTCTTCCCTTTTCTTTATCACTTCTACACTTGAGAGCAAGTTTCAGTCTCTTCTGATGTTCAGTTTTATCTTTTTCTTTTTGTCTTCTTAATGACATTAAGATGTTCTTAATGTTCTTAATGTCATCCCAGAACTCTTTAGGTCTTTGGTCTTTAGCGTAGAATGCATCAAACCTTTCCTTCAGATGATATCTAAATTGAGGTGGGATAAGTTCAAGATCATATTTTGGCTGTTATGGACTTGTTCTAATTTTTCTTCAGATTCTGTTTGAACTTGTATATGAGAAATTGACAGTCTGTTCCATAGTTTTCCTGTGGCCTTATTTTGGCTGATAATATAGAGTTTTTTCACCATCTCTTTCCACAGATGTAGTAAATGTGATTTATGTATATTCTATCTGGTGGGTTCTGTGGGGTCGTCTTTTACATTGTTGAAAAAAGATATTTTCAATGAAGAAATTATTGGTCTTGTAAAAGTCTATCACACAATTTCCAGCATCATTTATATAACCCAGGCCATGCTTTCCAATGACTAATCCTTCATCTTTGTTCCCAACCTTTGAATTCAAATTGCCAGTAATTAAAACAACATCTTGATTGCAGGTTTGTTCTATTTCAGACTGAAGAAGTTGATAGAGTTCTTCAATTTCATCATCACTGACTTTAGTGTTTGCTGTGTAATTTGAATAATAGTGGTATTAACTGGTCTTCTTTGTAGGCCTGTGAATATTATCCTATCACAGACAGCATTGTTCTTCAAGATATTTCTTGAAATGTTGCTTTTGATGATGTATGTGACACCATTCTTTTTTTTTTTTTTTTAAGCTTTTATTATGAATTGAGTGATGGTTTACAGAGCAGATCAACAGTTTTATATTCAGCAAATCATTGTGATGACTACAATGCCCTCCATGTACCATCAGCTAGTTGTCATTCCTTTTTAATTTGCCATTCCTGAGATAGTAAATCAAGTGATTGTCAGATTCAAAATGACCAATACTGGTCCATTTCTGCTCATTAATGGCTTGGACATCATGTTTATATGCGCCTTTTCATTTTGACAGTTTCCAATTTTCCTAGATTCATAGTTTGTACATTCCATGGTCTGATTATTGAAGGATGTTTACAGCTGTTTCTCTTCATTTTGTGTTGTGCCCCATTAGCAAATGAAGGTCAGGAAGGCTTTACTCCATTGCACTATCAACATCAAGTCTGCTTTATGGAGATAACGCCTCCCCAGTTGTATTTTAAATGCTTTCTAACCTGATGGGTTCTTCTTCCAACACTGTATCTCACAATATTCTGGTGCTTTTCATCAAGTTTAAGCATTCTGATTTTATTCGATAGTGTTCCACTGCTATTCTTAAGTTTTTAGTGACAAAATATTAGTAAGTAGTCATCTCCCTTTCTTCCTAGTCTGTCTTAGTCTTCAAGCTCAGAGGAAACCTTATGGGTGACCCTGCTGGTATTTAAACTAGCTGTAGCTTAGCTTCCAGAATCATATCAACACTCAAGCCAACAACATTATAAAAAACAGACAGGCCAATGGTGGATCTTATTGAAATTCTTGCCTGCATAGAACTTTATTATAATGGCTATTGTTGTTGATAAGTGCTATTTAATCAGTTCTGACTCATAGCCATCCTGTAGAGGTTTTCCTGGGTTTTAAATCGTCACAGAAACAGAAAACCTCATCTTTCTCCCATGAAGCATCTGGCAGGCACGAACCAAATTCTCAGTCCAGTGTTTATCTTATAGAGCCACTCAACTCCCTGTAGTCTTTATGTTCATCAGTGAATTTTTCAGATCTAATTCAATGTCAGCAAACAAGGTTTGTTTCTTGTGCATATTTTAAATTCTTAATGAATCTTTCTCCAATACTGGTGCCTCGTTCTTCTTCGTATAGTCCAGCTTCTCATATTATTTTCTCAGCATAAATATTGAATAAATATGGTGAAAGTTCTACAAAAGAGATATAAGGAAGAAGGAACAGACTCAATGCTCCCACTCCTACCCTTGGTAATGACCAACAGCCACAGGTAGAACAAAATAACTAAATGTGACAAAAAGAAGAAAAGTCTATGACCTACGAGAACATCAGAGAAGGATATTTTAAAGAATATCCCTAGATATCCATGTTTGAAGTCTATTTTACTGGCTTTTAGAGATAGGCCTGCTTGCTTATCCAGTATACTTTCATTTTCTATTAGATCTGATTTCTCGAACTCCTATTGTCTTGCTCACATCTTGCGACACTGACACCTTTCCCAAATCTGTGACTATTTGTTAGAAGTCCTGGAGAACATTCAGTAACATTTCTGGGAGCTTGTATGGGATCATCTCCATCCAGGTAAATAAAATAATGGGGATTGATACATTTGCTCTGTTTTGTGTGTTTTGTGCCTGTCTCTCCATGCTTCATTGAATATGTTTGTCAATCTTGACTAGTTCCCTCTTTAGCCTCAAAAGTATGAGTCCACTGTGACCCAAAGAGGAGTTCTAAGTGGAGGTGTCAGGTTCCCTGTTCTCTTGGTGGCTGTTGAATGTGTGTAATCCTGACATATAACCTGGTTCAGCCCTCAGAATGTAAGTAGAGACAGGAGAAGTGGATGAGGCCCATAAGGATCAGAAGAAGAGAGTAGGGGATAGTTAGTTAAATAAGAGTCTTTCCCTCTAGGTGGTCATTAAGTGTCCAGGACCTTAAGGAAAGGACCAGCTAGGCAGGCCCTCCTGGGGGTATGTCAAGACCCAGATTGCCCATGCCCAGGTGTCCTTGGCTGAAATCCAAGACACTTAAGACATTTACTCTCTCCAGATGCTCTGAGCTGTGTGAAATGGGAACCAATGCAACATACTTTTTTCCTTTCTTCTGCCAGCTAGAGGAGTAGATAAGGGGACAGTCACTTTTAAAGCTTGCCTTTTCTGTAAACTCTGAGAGTATCACTTTCTTTACTGGTAACTGGGAATCTGTTCACCTGGGAAAAATGATCTTGCCTGTCCATTTTGTTGGCTTGCGTCAACCCTGATGAGGTGTTCTTCTGGGGAACTTCATCAAGGGGAATTGGCAGTGTGGGAAGATTTAGCCCATCACATTCTATGTCATCCGTTATCAGAGACCTTAGAATGGGCTTTTGGGGGTGCTTTAGACCGTTGTCTAGAGTGGTTCAGGAAAGAATGGGATTCCTTGACCTACCTCCATGGTCTTGCATTAGAAGTTTTTCTGAGCAGTGTTTGGAGAGAGTGGAATGTGTGGCACTACAATATGACTCTCCTTTTTGGGGTCCCAAGCCAGTATTCCAAGCAGAGGGCCTTAGAAGAGGAAGGTAGTTTTGTTTTATTTTGTCCATATGGAGAGATAGCTTTAATTACTCTCCTAGAGTTAATTGTGAGGCAATAATTTGAATGTTCTGTGCCTCACAGAAGCCTCAATGGTATACTATTCTCAGAGTTGAGGAAAATAAGGCTAAGGAGATGATTATGGTCTGCTGTGGGCCACCCAGCAGTACTGCTTCTGTGCATAGGGGCCCACGAATGAACTGTAAGCAGCCAGTTGGGATCTGGAGACATAGCAGTCTCCCCAGGACCAGGGTTTACACATGGTTAAGCACTGAAGTAAGCCTCAAGACCAGTGCTGAAAGTAGGAAAAAATCTCCTAAATTGTTGGGACAAGTTCCTAATAGACCCTTTTCTTTTCCTCCCCTTTGCCCCCAGTAGCTCCATGGGACAAAATTAATTGAAATAGAGCCCACAGGCTCCCCCTTGGTTTTTCTCATAAAAATTGGACAATGCTTAACCTGCAGCTGGATATGCTGAGGAAAAATAAACTCATTTTCTTTTGTACCACAGCTTGGCAACAGTTCACCTTGGGAGACTCAGAAGTGTGGACAGCTAGATGCTCCTTAAAGTTTGGTACTATCTTACAGCTAGACCTCTTCTGCTGTAGGCAAGGGAAATAGTCTAAAGTGCCATAAATACAGGCCTTCATGCTGTTCTTGGACCACCCTGAAGTGTATACAAAGTATGGGCTAACAGCAGATCCCAAGTCAAAAGATCATGTCTTGTGTCCCTGACACCTCACCCAAATCCATGACTCCTTGCTAGAAGTGCAAGAGAATATCTATGGGACATTCAGTAACAAAAGAACACAATCATGAAGCACACCTTTCTTGATTTAAAGCCATGCAATATCCCCTTGTTCTATTCAAATGACTGCCTACATTGTAAACTGCCATGGAATTGGTTCCAACTCATAGAGAACTTGTATAGGATTTCCGAGGCTTTAAATCTTTTAGGCAACAAAATGCTTCATCTTTCTCCCACAAACTAGCTGGAGGACTCAAACCATGGGCCATGCGGTAAGCAGTTCAGTGCTTATCATATGGCGTCACAGCATTCTACTATGTTGAACTACTGTTAGAATAGCCTTTGGGCTTCCCTCAGAACTTTCCTTCATTCTTGGGATAGTTGGTGCTTCATAAAATACAACTCCTTGTGAGAAAATATGTGACAGCAGCAGGCCTCCTCATTGGGTTTTCATCTCCTCAAATTTATAGTGGCAGAAGCAGACAATTATCAAACTTTAAAAATAAATGAATGTGTAAATGCATATACAATCAAAACATGATTTTAGAGTTGATTTTTATCTCCTCAAAACTTGAGATTAAAACTGTGCTGTATAGAATTTTCAGAAGCAATTCTTTAGGAACTAGATCTCCAAGCTATTCTTCTGGGGTGGTCTGGGTACATTTAAAATTAAATTCCTTCAGTTAGCAACAGAGCATGTTAACCTTACTATATCATCAGGGACTCCATGGGATACACACTAGACTTAAAAATAAAGCAAGATAAAAGAGAATCATGTGATTTTAGTAAGTATTTGCAGGAAAACATTAAGATTAATGTACTCAGATTAAGTACATATATATAGACTTAGAGGACTTGAGAGAATGAACAGTGACGTAACTGAGAGAAAGATCATCAGGCAAACAGAGGAGTTGTGGAGAAGCAGAGGCAGCACTGTTCCCAGGTGATCTCAGTGCCAATGAGCATTTCATGGGAACAAGAGAAAGCTTGGAGGGGAGGTGATGAAGGGGTGGGGGGACCAACATATATTTTGTCAGACTCTAAACCACTTTACGGATGATGCCTTCTACTTTGTGAAATGCAGGTTTTGGAAGCCTGTGAGTAGTAGAAGAGCAGCATTTGTGATGTTTTGAAGTGATCACCCTGGTTTCTCTGTGGGGATTATTCTGACAGTTGTAGTTGTTATGTGCCCTGGCGTTGGTTCCAACTCATAGCGTCCCTGTACATGGTTTCCGAGCCTGTAAATCTTTACAGGAGCAGAAAGCCTCATCTTTCTCCTTGGAACAGCTGGTAATTTTGCTGACCTTGCAATTTTCAGCCTGATTCGTAACCGCTACACTGACAGTGGCAAGTATAAAAATGGAGATATCACTTAGAATGTCATTTCACTGGTTCAGAGGATGAACATTATTGTTGGAGGTGCACGACAAAATTTATATTTGGTCATGGTTTCAAGGAGGATCTATTAAAAAATTCCTGTTTTGTTATTGTTGTTGTTGTTAAGTGCCATCGAGTTGGTACCAACTCATAGTGACCATTGTTGTTGTCAAGTGCCATTGAGTAGATTCCAACCCACAGTGACCCTGTATAGGGTTTCCAAGGAGCAGCTGGTGAGCTTGAACCAC
>NW_006409251.1:79349-80188 GCF_000296735.1 Chrysochloris asiatica | reverse complement strand
TTTCTCTCCATTGAGAGTAATGTAGGCTGTTGGTTTTGTATATATGAAATTTTCTTTCAATTCCTACTTTATTGAGTGTTTTTATCAGGAATGGATGTTGGATTTTGTTAAATGCTTTTTCTGAATCGATCGATTTAATCATGTGGTTCTTTTCCTCTTTCTTTTTATGTGGTGAATTACATTCGTTATCTAATGTTGAGCCATCCTTGCATCCCTTTTATGAAACCCACTTGGTCATGATATATTAACTTTTGATGTGCTGCTGGATTTTGTTGGCTAGGATTTTGATGACAATTTTTGAATGTATGTTCATGAGGGATATTGGTCTATAATTTTCTTTCTGAGTGACAGCCTATCCTAGTTTTGACATTAGGGTTATGTTTGCTTCATAAAAAGTATTAGGAAGTTTTCCAACCTCCTCTATATTCTGGAATAATTTGAGTAGTATTGGTGACAGCTGTTACATGAATGTTTGGTGGAACTCACCAGGGAAGTGACTTGGACCTGGACTTATTTTGCTTGGCAGTTTTTGAAGAACTAAACAATTTCTTCTTTTGTTATGGGTCTGTTCAGGATTTCAGCTTCACTCTGTTTAATTTAGGTAGGTGGTGTTTTTCTAAAAAAATTATCCATCTCTTCTAATTTTTTTAGTTTGTTGGAGTACAACTTTTCATAGTATTCTTTTATTATCGTTTTGAATTGCTTTGGTTCTATTTTTACCCATGTGGTTTCTAAAGCATGTTATTTGTATTTTCTCCCTCTTTTTTTTTTTTCCTAAGGTTTGCCAATGGTCTGTCAATTTTGTTAATCCTCTCAAATAACCAGCTTCTTGTCCTGTT
>NW_006409251.1:76576-77608 GCF_000296735.1 Chrysochloris asiatica | reverse complement strand
CCATGTGTATAGTCGTCTCTTATGCTGTCTAAAGAAGGTATTTGAAATAAACAAATCATTTGTCTTGCAGAAATCTATCATTCGTTCTCCAGCATCATTTGTATCACCAAGACCAAATTTTCCAACTACTGGTCCTTCCTGTTTGCTCCCAAAATTTGCATTCCAGTCACCAGTAATGAGCAATACATCTTGATTGCATGTTTGATTGATTTTAGATTGAAGAAGTTGGTAGAATTTTTCTATTTCATCTTCACTGGCTTTAGTGGTTGGTACATAAATTTGAATAATAATGGTATTAACTAGGCTTCCCTGTAGGCGCATGGATATTATCCTATCACTTATAGCATTGTACCTCATGACTGATCTGGATATGTTCTTTTTAACAATGAATGCAACACCATTGCTTTTTAATTTGTCATTCCCTGCATAGTAAATCATGTGTTTGTCAGATTCAAAATGGCCAATACCAGTCCATTTCAGCTCACTAATGCCTAATATATCGATATTGATGCATTCTATTTCATTTTTGACAACTTCCAATTTTCCCAGATTCATACCGTGCATTCCTTGTTCCAATTTTCAATGGATGTTTACAGCTGTTTCTCTTCATTTTGAGTTGTGGCCCATCAGAAATTGAAGGTTCTATGCATTTTTCTCCCCCGAGCTTAACTCTATTCATATCATCATGGTCAGCTCTACTTTGAGGAGGTATTTCTTTCCCAGTCACATTCTGAGTGCCTTCCAATCTGAGGGGCTCATTTTCTGGCCATGTATGTGACAGTGTTTCTATTTGTTGATATGGTCATCTGCTTTTGCTTCTTGGACATGTTTAGTGTTTAGCTGTGTCCTTAATACTTAATTTTGTGTGTATTTTGGAATGTTTATGCTTTCTCTTTGCTTCCAGGTAGAGGTTATCAAAAGGTGTTCTTCCCTTTCACTCTTTTTATTGTTTAACTCAGTGTAACTTTCACAGATGTTGTCTGCTTCCCTGGTATATGGCGGTTGATATTGGTTCTTGCCTGGATTGTGGGG
>NW_006409251.1:72137-75828 GCF_000296735.1 Chrysochloris asiatica | reverse complement strand
ACCACTAGAGGCCAATGAACAGATACCAAAAAATGTAAATCAGAACAAAGCAAAACCAAACAGAGAATATTGTCACCTATGCTCTGAGGTTACCATGGTGATTAATTCCTGGCAGGTCTGCTTGCTCCCGGCTTGGTCCTGCAGTTTATTCTCGCCAAAGTTGTGGGTTCCCAGCCACTGAGCCCAGCAGATGCTAAAGTATGAGATTTCTTACTTCCATTGCAAGTTCCATTAACTATAAGCCTTCAAACTTTTTAAATATTCCTAGATATGGGGTTTGGAGTTTTGGAGCCCTCCCCTGAAACCACTTTGTCTGGTATTTTGTGATATTGCTGATGGGGATCTTCGCTGCACCTCTACCCTATCTGCCAGCAAGCCCTGCCTCATTCTGTACATATTTTTTTCTTCATTACCATCCTATATTATTCTAATATAGAGGGTATGCAAGAAATGTTTGTAAGTAGAACTATCTCTTAAAGTGTTTGCAAGTTTTAATACAAGGAACTTAGAAAGTAATACACAATAATATCTATTGGCACGTCTTTCCTCATTCTTGACGGATGAACCCTAGTACATTTTCAACAATTTATTTGACTTTCTCTGTCCATTTTTTCCAACCAATCAATTTATCTTCGTCTGTGGCATCTATGAACAGGATTCCTTTGCCAGTTGACCTGTGACAAGTATTTCCCAGGATAGCTGTCCCTTTGTTCTTTTTCCAATGCTGTCACCAAAGAGAAATGAGAATCTACCTTGGTGTAGAAATGCTTTCTATGAAATAATGTGATGTATGTAGAATGAGGAAATAGCACACAATACAAATATCCATGTATCATTGTGGACTGGCATATAGATCTAAATTTCTCTAGGCTTGTGATTTTTTCCATCCCATTGTCACATATATTTACATTAATTTATTTGTAATTTCATATAAAATTTATTAAATGTAGGAGCTCTGGTGTCACTAGCTAGCTCACCTGCTAACTAAAAAGTCATCATTTTGAATCCACAAGCTGTTCTGTTGTAAGAAAAAATATGGTGTTGGGATTCTGTAAATATTAAAATCATTCAAACTACTTTGTCCTATAGTGTCTCTGTATGTCAGAATTAGACTCCTCAGTAATGGGTTTGGTGATTTGTTTTATATGCTTAATCTATTTTGAGGAACAGCCAATGAAAACTTCTATAATATTCATCCTAATTGGGATTATGCTTTGTATATTTGCACACATCATTCTATAATAGATAAACTGCTTGAAATATAGGAATTTCAAAGAGCTGAAATAATAGTCATGGGTTTTGATATTTGAAATATGTTTAGACAGGTGAAGAGCACCAAGTATTTCTGTAGGATAAACAATGGGCTGCGAAACACAAGATCTTCTGTTTGAACACACTAGCTGCTCTTCAGGAGAATGATGAGGCTTTCTGCTTCTGCAAAGACTTATATCTTCAGGTTAGCTATCAGTCAGAACCTACTCAAGGACCCTTAACAATAACACAGAAGGTGACTGTGTACATATATATGTTTATATATGCATATATATATACATATGTATGCAAATAAATATACATGCATATGTGTTATTGCTGTTCTTGTTAGGTGCAATTGAGATAGTACCAACTCATAATGATCCTATACACAACAGAATGAAATGTTGCCCAGTCCTGCACCAACCTTACAATCTCGATGCTACATTTGAGACCATCGCTGATGTCACATTGATAATCCATCTCATTGAAGTCTTCCTCTTTTTCTCTGACCCTCCACTTAACCGAACATGATATTCTTTTCCAGGGAATGGTCCCTCCTGACAATATGTCCAGATACGAGAGATGCAGTCTGGTTATTCTGGCTTCCAAAGAGCATTCTGCTCGTCCTTCTTTCAACAGATTGGTTTGTTCTTTGGGCAGTCCATGATACTTTTATATTCTTCTCCAACATCATAGCTTAAATGCATCAATTCTTCAACGGTCCTCCTTAGTCATTGTTCAACTTTCACATGCATGTGAGATTATTGAAAATAACATGGTTTGGTATCAAGGTCAGCACACCTTAGTCCTCAAGCTGACATCTTTACTGTTCAACGCTTTAAAGAAATTTTGTGCAACAGATTTGCCTAATGCAATACTTTGTTTGATTTCTTGACTGCTGCTTCCATGAGTGTTGATGGTTGATCCTAGCAAAATGTAGTCTTTGACAACTTGAATCTTTTCTCCATTAATATGGATGCTATTTAATGGTCCAGTGGTGAGGAATTTTGTTTCCTTAACATTGAAGTGCAACTCATAGTGAAAGCTGTGGTATTTGATCTACATCAGTAAGAATTTTAAACCCACTTCTCTTTCAGTAAGCAAGGTTGTATCATCTGCATATTGTAGGATGTTAGTAAGTCTTCCTTCAATTCTGATGTCATATTTTTCTTCATATAATCCAGTTTATTGGATTATTTGCTCAACATAATGATTGAATAAGTATGGTGAAAAAATACAACCCCAGAGCACACCCTCCTAATTTAAAATCATTCAGTGTTGTTATGTTCTGTACAAAAAACATCCTCATGAGCACAGTGTTCCAGAATACTCATCTTCACAATGCTGTCCATCGCTTGCCATGATTCACACAATCGAAAGTCTGCATAGTCAAGAAAACACAGGTAAACATCTTTTCAATATTCTCTGCTTTCATCCAAGATCCACCTGCTGTCAGCAATAATATTCCTCATTCCATGTCCTTTTCTGAGTCTGGATGTTCTTCGTCAATGTAAGGTCACAGCCATTTTTGAATTATCTTTAGCAAAATTTTGCTTGCATGGGATATTGATAATATTGTTCAATGGTTTCTGTATTCCTTTGGGTCATTTTTCTTTGGAAAATATGGATCTCTTCCAGTCTGTTGTACAAGATATTTGTCTTCCAAATCTCTTTACATAGATGAGTGAGTGCCTCCAGTGATGCATTAGTTTGTTGTAATATTTCAACTTGTATTCCATCAATTCTTGGAGATTTCAATGCACCTAAACTAACTTCCTTCAGTTTTACTGGTTCTTGATTATATGTTACCACTTCAAATGGTTGGCTAGCAAGCATCTCTTCCTGGTAGAGTGACTATGTATTTCTTCCATATCTTTATGCTTTTCTCATCATTCAATGTTTTGCCCATGTTGTTGTTGTTGTTAACTGGCATTGAGTCAATTCCTACCTATAGCAACCCTGTATAGGGTTTCCAAGGAGCAGCTGGTGAGCTTGAGCCACCAACCTTGCAGTTCAGTTAGAATCCTACTATATTTCCAGCCAAGACTTGAATTTTTTTCTTCAGTTCCCTCAGTTTGAGGGCTTCCAAGCATGTTCTTTCTTATCGGTTTTGTGACTCCAGGTCTTCTTGAGCTGCCTTTTGAAATTTCTATTTCTCTGCATGTAATATATATGTTGTTGTTAGGTGCTATGGAGTCGGTACCAACTCATAGCGACCCTATGCACAACAGAACAGAATATATATTTATATGTAAATATATATATTGGAGTCCTGGTGTGGCATTGTGGTTTAATGGGTCAGATTGTAAAGCCCATTAATCTGTAAGGTTGGTAGTTCAAGCTCACCAGCTACTCCTTGGAAATCCTATACAGGGTCACTATGGGTTGAAATTGACTCGACGGCATTTAACAACAACATATGTCTATAAATATATAT
>NW_006409251.1:63350-70577 GCF_000296735.1 Chrysochloris asiatica | reverse complement strand
GGATAAGCACTGAACTGCTAACCACAAGACTAGAGGTTCAAACACTGCAGTCATTCCTCGCAAAACTTAAGCAATGTCACTGTGAGTTGGAACCGACTAAAAGGCACTTAACAAAACCGCTATTTTAAGGAACAACTCGGGTTGCTAGCCTCAGGGTCGGAAGTTTGAAACTATCAGCTGTTCTATGGAAGAAAGATGAAGCTTTCTGCTCCTGTAAAGATTTTCAGTATCTGAAACTCTGTGCAGGGTCACTATGCATTGGAACTGACACCACAGTACTTAACAACAACAAATAGTAGCAAGTGGATTGCAATCTGGGATGCTAACCACAGGGTCAGTAGTTTAAAGTTTCTATTTACTTTTCTGGAGAAAAATACGAATTTCTGCTCCTAGGAGAATTTATAGCTCTGAAATTCTATACAGGGTCACTATGAGTAGGAACCCGACTGGTTGGCACATAACCACCACCACCAATGCCAGTACTTCTTTATGCCTAAGTGTCTAAGCAATATCCTAAGAAGCTAAACAAAGGAGGAATACAGAATTGTTTCTTCCTTGATATGATCACAAGATGTGGCCTCTCTTAGTGTATTTCTATTTCAAGTATTGTCTTAAGTAGGTCAATAAGATACATTACTTCCTAATGTATTTAAAATTGTGAATTAACAATGATATATTTATAAAAGAAGATGTCTTTAATTCTCCACAATTTCCATTCAGAAAAGATGCTGGTAAAGATAGTCTTGATGATAGAAATAGGTGGTGGTAGTTGCTAGTTGGTGAAATCCACAGTTTGGATTTCATAGTATTACTTTTCTTAGTTTTATTCCTCAGTAGTAGGAGGAGTTGCTGATGGTGCAGTAATTAAGTACTGAACTACTAATTGAGAGGTTGGCAGTGGTAGTAAGTTTGTAAACCAGTCTGAGGTGTTGTTGTTGTCAAGTACCGTCGAGTCAGTTGCGACTCATAGCCACCCCGTATAGGGTTTCCAAGGAGCAGCTGGTGAGCTTAAACTACTGACATTGCAGTTCACACAGCTTTGCAGTCTGGCGCATTAACCCAGAGCACCTTAGCTATGCTTTTACTTTGAGGGTTGACATAACCACCATCTGCCACTCAAAACTCTGCTATTTTCTAGAGCTAAAAACAGCAAAATGGTTCAAGCTAAGCCTTGCTAAAGAGATGCCATCAGAATCTCTCATTTTAACATTTTGGACATCATGACTTAGGTATTAGAAATTTGATTTTTTTTTTTTTTTCCTATCAAGCAGTTAACATATCTTGTCTGCCTACTGAAAATGTATGCTGCTATTAAACATCAAAAACTGTGTCACATGGAAATGTCTTTCTGGCAGGGTATACTGTTGTCATTGAATCATCTGTTAGTACTATCATTAAGTACAAAAACTTTGAAGTAAGACCTAAAGCCAAAATCCTCACATATGGTATATTGAAAAAAACTTCAAAAAGGATGCACAGTGCTCATTCATAGACAGGTAAACATTTGTGAAAGCAACAAAAGAAATCAAGAGAAACAGAGAGTCTCACTTAAAGGCAAAACAAGCCCTGGGCCATCTCTTTCAATAGAACTAGCCTAGAACCTTCTCTTTCAAATTGACATCTATATTTCCAAGTTTTCCTGCCTTTCTAAAATCTGACTATTGAAGTCCCACTTTTAAAACTAATTTACATTGACCTCTTCCTGTGCTTTCAATAATTTCATTTATAGTGAAGATTGTTTTTCCTACTGGGGCTCAGATGTGAGTAGGACCCAAGGAAATAAATTAACGAAATAAACTATGCCTCTACTTAGGCTGGTAATTGGAGAAAAGAGAAAAAGTGCATAACAGATCATCAGTCTGCACTACTGACATTTGGGAATCTATGGGTTATGAGCTGGGCTGCTAATCACAAATTGAGCAGTTGGAATCTACCATAGGCTCCACAGAACAAAGATGAGGCTTTTTGCTCCTACAAAGACTTTTAATCTGAGAAGCCAGGTTTTATGAAGAAAAATGTGGCATCAGGATTGGAGAAAGACTCATTAACAACCAGTGATGAAGATGATACAACCTTGATTGCTGAAAGAGCAAAATATATAAAATATTTACTGATGAAGCTCAAAGAGCATAGCCTTTGATATGGATTGCATCTCAATGCAAAGAAAATGAAAATCCTTACCACTAGACCAATAAACAACATTTTTATTAATGGAGAAAAGAATGAAGTTGTCAAGGACTTAATTCTTCTTGGATAAACTATCAACACTCATGGAAGCAGCAGTTAAGAAGTCAAACGACATATTGCATTAGGCAAATCTGCTGTACAAGACCTTTTTAAAGTGATGAAGAGCAAAGATGTCAGCTTGAAGACTAAGGTGCACCTGACCCAAGCCATGGTATTTTCAATAACCTCATATGAATGTGAAAGTTGGACAGTGAATAAGGAAGACCGTACAAGAATTGATGCTTTTCTTGTAAGTCCATCTTCTGCCAATAACTGATTGGAATACCTTTAAGGGGGATACAACATGCCCAGTGAAGGAGGCTTCCTGTGGAGTCCCTGCATTACACAAGACCATAGATGGAATCCTGACCAGCATCCAGAATCTACTGAGGGGAAAGATCCACTTGAAAGGACAAACATACTAGCCTGGAGTGGCCAGAAGAACAGAAGATACATCCTGAAAGAAATACTGACTGGAAAAACACAAAACAATGTAGGCAGGCTGACTGATTACTACAAAAACAAACAAGTGGCTCACCCAAGAGACATCAAGGGCAAGCGGTCAGGTCCCCCTCAAGGCAAACCCCCTTCTAAGACTAAGGCTCAATGGGAATGCATACTCTGATTAGTGACCACTTTCATCACCGACAAGGGAAAGTGAGGGAAAAACAGCAATGAAGCTACAAACCAAGCTCTACAATGCTCAATAGATTCCTGTGAATCCAAATGGAGACCTGGTTGGCCAGTAGTGTGCCAAGTCCAGGGACTCTTGGACCCAGAGTCAACAACATGGCCACAGAGAACTAGAATGAAGAGTGAAGTGTCCAGCTGATAAGAAGAGAGGGCATATGCATAAGTACACCCACATTAGCAGATAATACCCACTTGATCTGGCTTCAATGACTGGATGATCAGAGCTCAAACAGAAGAAGAAAGAGGGAAAAAAAGAATATTCTGACACAATTTGATGAAATTGACACACACCTATGGAAGCAATAGCTCAAAAGAGTGAACAGATCTTCATAGCTAGGATCATTCCCACCTCCACTGCACATGGAAAGTACAGAGATGGGCAATTTGCACATTGGCTACCCAGAATGGGGGCTTACAGAGGCAAGAACTGACTGGCTTACAAGCTTTCAAGAGGGAACCTAGATTCAGAGGGTGTGGAGCAAGGTGGAATCTCCATTTAGTGGTATCAATTCTGCCTAGTGAGGGCTGATGAAAGGAGAGGCAGATAGGTCCTTTGCAATACAATAGCAAATAATTGTTATCAGTACTGATTGTAAGGGCTGGATATGTAAAGATGGATGTTCTGGGACACAAGGAGGGGAGTAATTAACCTTACAGTCTAGGAATGGAGGTCTCTGGGACCATCGAAGGAGAAGAGAAGACAACGGAACACTACCCAGAGAAGCAGTGATGCTAGGGATGGAGGCAGAGATGATGAAATGGGGAGATGGAAAGGCTGGAGACTTTGGACCTGTAGAGAGAGAGGGGTGGTGTATGGATGACAGTGGGCAGGCTTGAGGGGTATAACCTTTGGTTGATCGATGATGCATGGAAGGGATTGTAACCATGGCAAGTAAATGATATACGATGGGATCAATGTGAAGCTGATGTCCTCCCATGTAAACTGTCACATAATTCACAATAAAACATTTTTAAAAAGAGAAAGAATTGATGCTTTTGAGTTATGGTGTTGGAGGAGAATATTGAAAGTGCCATGGTCTGCTAAAAGAACCAACAGGTCTGTGTTGGAAGACGTGCAGCCAGAGTGCTCCTTGGAGGCCAGGATGGTCAAACTTCATCTCTCATACTTCGGACATACTGTCAGGAGGGACCAGTTGCTGGAGATGGATATCATGTTTGGTAGAGTGGAGGGTCAGAGAAAAAGAGGAAGAACCCAGCGAGATGAATTGACAAGGTGGCAGCATCAATGGGCTCAAGCATGGTAACAATAGTGAGGTTGGTCCAGGATCAGGCAGTGTTTCATTCTGCTGCTTATGAGGTCACTATGAGTTGGTACCAACTCGATGGTGCCTGACAACAACAACAAAAACTTGCATATCACAGGTTGTTAATGAGTCTTCCTCCAATCCTGATACCACGTTTTTCTTCATATAACCCAGCTTCTCAGATTATTTGCTCAGCATACAGGTTGAATAATTATGGTGAAAGAATATAACCTTTTTGCATACCCTTCTTTATTTTAAACCATTCAGTGTTCCTATGTTCTGTTCCAACAACACCCTTTGGTCCATGTACAGATTCCTCATGAGCACAATTAAGTGTTCAGGAATACTCATAATTTGCAACGTTGTCCCTAGCTTGTCATGAGCCACACAATCGAAAGCCTTTGTGTAGTCAATAAAGCACAGGTAAACATCTTTTTGGTATTCTCTGCTTACAGCCAAGATCCCTCAGACATCAGCAATGGCATCCCTCATTCCACTGCCTCTTTGGAATCCAGCTTGAACCTCTGGAAGTGTTCTGTCAATGTATGCTTGCAGCTATTTCTGTATTACCATTAATAAAACTTTACTCGCATGAGATATCAAAGATATTATCTAATAATTTCCACATTCCATTGGGTCAACACTCTTTGGAATGGGCACAAATATGGTCTCTTAAAATCAATTGGCCAGATAGTTGTCTTCCAAATTTCTTGGCACAGATGAGTACTTGCCTCCAGTGCTGCCTCACTTTCCTGAAAGATTTCAATTTTTATTCCATCAATTCCTGGAGCCTTATTCTTTGCCAATCCCTTCAATGCACCTTGGGCTCCATCCTTCAGTACAACCTCGGTAACCGTATACAGGTTCACCATGGGTTGTAACTTACTTGTTGGCATGCAAACACCACTATCACCATAAATGCAATATGCTTAGGCTATCCTGATCCTTATTTTGTTAGGAAACTTTTATGTGGCAAATATTAAACTGTATAAGTGTATACATAAGGACCATAATAAAAATAACCTTCATTTTTCAATACTTTTGTTTCAAGAATTAGTCTTTCTCTTACTAAAATAGTTATCCAAAGTTTAGATGAAATTTTACTTTCATAATAAACTGGCATATTATTTGCATAAGTAATATTACATGTGTTCATGTGTAAAAAGATGGCAGACATAGAAGCAATCACATAGCATAGATAACGTTTTAGTCTTCTGTTTTTTACAAATAGTAAAACTCTTTTTCTCATCTGTTCTCTTTTCCTTTCAATTTTTCAACAGATTCCTTAGCAGTACAGATGCCATCACAAAATAAAGAACTAGAGAACAAAACTACAAATTGGAAGGGGTACATCTATCAGGATTATAGCTTGAAATTTCAATGCCTAAAGCTTACTTAAATCCCCAAAATAATTTTATCAAACACGTTATAACTTGAGATAAACAGCCTAGTTCGTTTTGATTTTCCAAGTCTCTTGTCTTCTATTATTAGTTTATCATATGGTATACTTTTCAGAAAACAAGGATTTATCAAAAGTATGGCACTTACTCTTTATTTCCTTGGTTCTCATTTATGCTTTAAGGCAAATAACATCTATGATGCTCATCTTTGTCCAATGTAGGTTCTTTACTCTCTACACGTAAACCAAATTTCTCTCACCTTCAAACTTTCTGGAACTGATTGATGGCAAGCTCTGCCTCAAAATGTCTTTTGTTATCTCAATAAAGTATATTAATAAATAAGAAGAGATGATGATACTACTGAAGGCTATGAGCATAACATCTCATTTCAGTAGCTGCACTGATGTTACCTCTAGCTCAGAGCTTTCATTTTCTCTCTCTCTCTATGTGGGAAATCAGAACTGCACTGACAGCAGGACCCACTGGTATATGGCAGAAAGATCCTTGCTGTTTGAGACTATTTTTACTGGTAACCAATAAAATGTAAGTCTCCGCTAGTAAAATAATCCAAATTATATAGTCCACTATCTTGAGTTCAAACAAAACTAAAGAAAAACTATTGAAAGCGATTTACTCTGAAGATAATTCTCTGACTGTCTTTATGTTATTAATATTGTATGCATTGCTCTTAAAATTTTACGAGTTTGGGGCCAGATAAATATGGCTTAAAACTAATTTCTTAACACTTAGGGGCATCTTGATTGAAAAAAAATTAGTTGAATTCTATAAATCCCTTAAAATATAGGTGCTTTACCTATTTCTTAGTTTGAGTTCAACTATAAATCAATTAGGACAACTACAAATGATGTTTAAACAAAATAGTGCACCATATTTTTATATAAATAATGTGCATATTTTAAGTCTTTAAACGTTGCCATCCATGCAAAGTATGTCTGTAAGTGTGCTATGCTAACTTTTTTACAGCAATGTGTAAAAAATATGAATAGGATAATGCATTTACAAAAATACCTTGGGGGAAATGTTAGATTGTCAAAAATCAAAACTAAAAACTGGCATATTATTTGCATAAATAATATTACATGTGTTCATGTATAAGAAGATGGCAGTCGTAGAAGCAATCACATAGCATGGATAACGTTTTAATCTTCTGCTTTTGAAAACATAGTAAAACTCTTTTTATCAATCAAATTAAATATATCACATTTAAGAGATTGCACTTCGATTCAAGCCATAATGTTTTCAATTGTCTCATATGCTTATGAAAGTTGAACAGTGAATGAAGACAACCAAAAATTGACAGATATTTGAATTCACTTGAGGTCCATTCTATAAAACTATAAACTTTGATCTTCATGAGTAAGTACTTTAGTCCTCCTCCCTTCTGGTAAACAATGTTGTCTCATCTGCATATCATAGTTAATTAATGAGTCTTCCTCCAATCCTGATGCCACATTGTTCTTCATATAATCCAGTTTCTCAGATTTGCCCAGCATACTTTTTGAATAAGTATGGCAAAAGTATACAACTCTGACACACACATTTCCTGATTTTCAGTATCCCCTAATTCTTTTCTAAGGACTAAATTTATTTACAGATTTCTCATGAGCATAAGTGTTTTGGAA
>NW_006409251.1:62051-62625 GCF_000296735.1 Chrysochloris asiatica | reverse complement strand
TTTATGGTCACTGATAACCACCATCTGGTGAGAATGATGGTGCTGGCTGGAAGCAGCTTGATTAGAATGATCAACAGGACCATGAATAAATGGAAAACAGAGAATTCCTGAAATACTTCGGTGTTCCTGCTTCATACCCAAAGTCCCTATTAAAACTATCTTCAACTTTTCCTTGTGGAGACAGACTCAAAAGATTGTCCACGCTGCTGTTCTCTGGGTATAGATATTGAATAAACACTTTGCTCTATGCTTTGAGTCCTGTCTCTGAATTTGGACTCTATCAGCAGCAGGTAATGAACCATTTTTTTCCAGTTACAGTATTATTCCATGATTTCAGCATTCTTTTGACTCATTTTTCTTTGATATAGGCACAAGTTGATTGGCCAGGTAGCTGTCTTCCAAAATTCTTTGCAACAATTGTGAGATTGGCCCAGGATCCAGCACTCTTTCATTCTGCTTTGCATACATTGCTATGAGTTGGTACAGACTGGATGGCACCTAACAACAACAACAATCCTGGTGTGATGTCATAAAATATGTGCTTGACCACAAGGTCGTTCTGAACCACAAGGTC
>NW_006409251.1:56944-57556 GCF_000296735.1 Chrysochloris asiatica | reverse complement strand
GTTTTGATGGAACATCTGGTGGGTTAGAACCACCAACCTTTTAGCATCTGGATACTTTAACTACTTCACCACCAGGATTTCTTCACAATTATCTGCTAACTGCAGAAAAAAAAACAAATCAAAAATAGATTACTACTAGAGTCAACTTTATTTTTATTTGTTGTTTTTATTAATATTCTATGTGAAATTGAAAATTAAAATTCAAAAGATCAATAATGTATACATGATAATGGATGGTGCTGACTTCTTAAAGTGTCAAAAGTAAGTATGTCTTCATATGTCTACGCAAGATTTAGTTATTAGTTCAAATATACAGATCATCCCTACAAGAACTTCAAAGTATCTTCACTGACAAGTCATACAGTTCCCAGTATTGAATTCTGCTCAATATTTGAACAATTTGTAATCAGTTTGGTGACTTAAATATTTAATTTTCTAAAGACATCAAAGTGAGCACCCTATACAATATGAAATTTCACACAATTGTAATTTTTTTTACTTCTAATAAACAAATTTTCAAACAACCATAATTAAAATCTCAATAGATACTATTGATATTTTATGTAGTATATATAAATACATATATATTTAGTTTATAAATTTACATTTAAA
>NW_006409251.1:51904-53182 GCF_000296735.1 Chrysochloris asiatica | reverse complement strand
GAAGAAAGCAAAAGGTCATTCAGAAGAAAACTAAGAAGGAAAAGATGAAAATGGATATCAGAATAGACTTTGACTCTTGCTTTCCAGTACAGAGATACTAAAGCAAATGGAAGAAGTGAGGAGGTACAAGAACTGAATAGAAATTTCAAAGATCAGCTCTAGACAACAAAGTTAAATATTATCAAGAAATGTGCAAAGACCTGGAGTTAGAAACCAAAAATGGAAAACATGCTCATCATTTCTCAAGTTGAAGAAAGTGAAGAAAAAATTCAAACCACAACTTGATGTATTGAAGGGATCTATGTAGAAATTATTGAATGACATAGAAAGCATCAAAATAATGTGGAAGGAATACACAGAGTCACTGTATCATAACAAATGGTTGATGTTCAATCATTTCAAGAGCCAGTGATCTTGAAGTAAGAAGTCCAAGGTGCATTGAAGTCATTGGCAAAGAACAAAGCACTGCAATATGATGGACTACAAATTGAAATCTTTGAACAAACTGATATGGTACTGGAGGGACTCATTCATCTATGCTAACAAATTTGGAGGATATGTTCCCATTCCAATAAGAGGTCATCCAACAGAATACAGAATTCATCTGACAATATCACTGATATCCCATGCAAATGAAGTTTTACTAGATCTAATTAAAAAACAACTGCAACCATACATTGACAAAGAACTTTCAGAGGTTCAAGCTGGATTCAGAAGAGAATGCAAATGAAAGATATCATTGCTGACATAAAATGGATCTTGGCTGAAAGAAGAGAATACAAAAAAAGATGTTTACTTGTGTTTTATTGACTATGCAAAGGCTTTTGATTGTGTGGATCATGATAGACTATGGGCAACATTGTGATGTATGAGTATTCATGAACACTTAATTTTGCTCATTAGAAACCTGTACATAGACCAAGAGGCAAGGGTTCTAACAACACATGGACACTGAATTAGGAAAGGTGTGTGCCAGGGTTGTAGACTTTCATCATACTTATTCAATCTGTATGCAAAGCAAGTAATCTGAGTGCCAGGGTTGTAGTCTTTCATCATACTTATTCAATCTGTATGCAAAGCAAGTAATCTGAGAAGCTGAATTATGTGAAAGAAAATGTCGCATCAGTATTGGAGGAAGACTCATTAACAACCTATGATGTGCAGATGATACACACTTGGTTCCTGAATGTAACAGGACTTAAAACACTTACTGATGAATATCAAAGACCACAGCCTTTGGTATGGGTTGCACCTCAATGTAAGCAAAACAAAAATCCT
>NW_006409251.1:49014-51339 GCF_000296735.1 Chrysochloris asiatica | reverse complement strand
TTGTGCATAGGGTCACTTTGAATCTGTACCAACTTGAAGGCACGTAACAACAACAACAACATATCAAAATTTTACTTGCATGTGATATTACTGACATCACCCAATGAGTTTTGCATTTTGTTGGGTCCCATCTTTTTGGAATGAGCACAAACATGAAGGATCTCTTCCAATCAGTTGGCCACATAGTTGTCTTCCAAATTTCTTGACATAGATGACTAGGTGGCTCCAGGCCTACATTTATTTGTTGACAGATTTCTATTTGTATTCCATCTATTTCTGAAATCTGTTCTTTACATTGTTTTCAGGGTATCTTGGACATCTTAATTCAGTATCATAGACTCTTTATCATATGCTACCACTTGAAATGGTTGAATGTTTATCATTTCTTTTTGTCATGGTGACATTGTATTCCTTCCATCTTCCTTTTATGCTTACTACATCATTCAATATTTTGTCCATATATTCTTTCATTATTACAAGTTGAGGCTTGAAATTTTTCTTCAGTTATTTCAGATTTTAAAATGCAGAGCATGTTCCTCCCCTTTGATT
Organism: Chrysochloris asiatica; assembly: GCF_000296735.1. NCBI lineage: Eukaryota > Metazoa > Chordata > Mammalia > Afrosoricida > Chrysochloridae > Chrysochloris > Chrysochloris asiatica. The sequence continues at coordinate 50,790 of NW_006409251.1, read as the reverse complement.
ATCTACCTCAAAATCTTTCCACATTTCATTAAAATATTTGACTTTATTTTCTTGAGCTGCCCTTTGATATCTTCTGCTTAACTCTTTTACTACCTCATTTCTTTCATTTGCATTTGTTTCTCTATACTAGACAGCATGTTTCAGCGTCTCCTGACATTTGTTTTGGTCTTTTCCTTCGTTTTATCTTTATAAAGACCTTTTGGATTTATGGTATAGTGATGTAGGATTAGTACTGTACTGCTAACCACAAGGTTGGTGGATAATACTCACCAGTCACTCCTTGGAAATCCTATACAGGATTACGATGAGTCAAAATTGACTTACTAGCACTTAACAACAGCAATGACCTTTTGTTTTCTTTCTGTATGATGTTCTTGATGTCATTTCACAGTTCTTCTGATCTTCCACCATTTGTGTCAAATGCATCAAATCTGTTCTTGAGATGATCTCCAAATTTTGATGGCAAGTGTTCACTGTCATATTTTGGCCTTCAACTACTTGTTTGAATTTTCTTCAGTTTCTCCCTGAGCTTGTATATAAGCAATTGAGGGAACACTAATGGCAATGTACATAATATAGTTCATAAAGACAATGTTATACAATCTTCTTTTCTTAACTTGGGTCTTAAAAGTTTGCAAACTGTCATCCAAGTTTCAACTATTGACTTTTCCTCATCTACAGCAAACAAGAATACAAAACAAAACAAGACTGAAGTCTTATTGAAGCAATTAGTCCAGTGGACTAACTGTGGAAACTGTTTCTCCGAAACAGATTACGTTAACAGGTCCAGGATTAAGTGGGAGGACAATGTGGAACAAATCTCAAAATGACAATAAGATTTACAGGTTGAATAGATTTTCGTGGAATACTGATACTATGGTGATTTGATATCTTTCATGTCTGAAAACAAACTCACATTTGAGGTCAATTTCCAGACAAACAATAGACAGGTCTATACATGGGATATGAATGGCAGGAAGGTATACATGCCTTGTAATGATCAACCATTTAAGATAAAAATGATAACATTTACCCTGGCCAATGTTCAGAAGGTTGAACAAAGAAGGAGGAATGGAAGTGAGGAACAAAAGCAAGAAATGGGGCACTACTGTTTATTCTGAGTATTATAGTCAATTACATGGACCAAAATGTGTATGAATAGTTAAATAGAAAACTGATCTGCTCTGCAAACCTTTGCTCAGCTCATAATTCAAAAAGAAAAATAAATTAGGTATATCTATACCAACAACTTCTACCTATACCAATGTGTGCTGAAGACACTGGCAAAACAGAAGGCTGTAGAAATTTATGGAAAACCAATTGAGACTTTTCAAGAAATGGATGCAATACTGGAAGAACTCACTTGCTCAAGCCGAAAAATCTGAAAGACAGATCCCTGGCTAATTGACTGGAAGAAATGAATTTGATAATTCAAAGGTGATGAAATGTAGGACTTATTGAACCAGGTCGTTTACATAATATTAAAGGGAATTATGCTGATAGTAGTGCAAAAAAAGTTGTAGCAGTACATTTGACAGGAATCTGCCAGAAATTCAAGCTTATTGTGAACATACTATGGAGCAAGGAATATTATTAATGATATCAGATAGATCTTGGTTTAAAGCATTGTTGTTATTGTTGTTGTCAGGTGCCATCGGGTTGGAACTGACTCATAGAGACCCCATGCACAGCAGAACGAAACAATGTCCGATCCTGGGCCAACCTCACTATCACTGCCACACTTGACGCCATCAATGATGCCACCTGGCTGATCCA
>NW_006409251.1:46689-48399 GCF_000296735.1 Chrysochloris asiatica | reverse complement strand
CCTTAAGAACTTGCAATATACAGAATACCCAACTTTTTATTGTTGAGAGTGAAGAGAACAGATGGCATGCACTAATGAAGGTATAAATATTTTATCTTTCAGTATGAATTGCATTTTAACATAAAAAACAAACAAACAAAAATCCTCACAACTGGACTAATAAATAACCTGATGATAAATGAAAAAAATTGAAATTGTGAAGAATCACATTTTAGTTGCAACAATATCTAATGGCCATGAAATTAAATGTTATATCGTACTGGGAAAATATAGTTTAAAAGAACTCTCAAAAGTGTTATAAAGCAAAGATGTCATGTTGTGGAACAAAGTGCATCCATCCCAAGCCATGTTATTTTCAATTGCATCATATGCATGTGAAAATTGGACAATGAACTATGAAAACTGCAGAAGAATTGATGCATTTAAACTATGGTTCTGGCAAAGAACACTGATCGTCTTTGGACCATCTGAAGAACAAAAGGACTGTCTGAAGAACAAAAGAATATGTCTTGAAGCAGATACAGCCAGAATACTTCTTACAAGTGATTATGGTAATATTTCATCTAATGTACTTTGGACATATCAAGTGGGACCAGATCATGGAGAACAACATCATGCTTGGAAAAATAGAGGGTCAGAGAAGCAGAAGAAACACTCAATGAGATGAACTGACACAGGGGATGCTCAAACATAATAACTGTAAAGATGACACAAAACTGGCCAGTGTTTCATTCTGTTGTACACAGGTGTGCTATGGATGGAACTGACTCAACAGTACCTAAAAAACAAAGAAACAAAAAGCATATTTCCATCTATATCACTGCATTTTGAAATCTCAATTAGAGATATAATTTGACAGGAAATATGTAAACAAAGTTGACTCAAGCTGAGAAAGGAAATCTATTTAGAACCTGTCGGAAATAATAACCATAAATCAACATAATAAAAAATGTACATAGAAATAAAAATTGAAACAGGCTAAAATAAGGTAGAAAATTTAATATTGATCTCAGGCACTGAAATTTAACTTTCTGAAACAAATTAGTAAGATTTCACAATTTTAAAATATTTTGCTTTTACACACTTAACTTCTATATATCCCAGCTGCACTGAAAGAAATAGAAAGAGCTTGTAATAATTACTTAAATTAGGAAGCTCTCAGATATCTTTCATTGTCACCATAATCCATCTGTGAGCAATATAAAAAAAATACATTTAATTTCAGATTATATTCTTCTGCTGATTTCCCTGGTGAAGCAAATATGAAAATTATGACTATGTAATAAATTTTATACTTTGTAAATTTGTGTGGGTCTGTAATAAGGGACCAATGCCCAAACAAAACTGTCTTTTTACACTTCTGTTTTATCATTTATTTGATCTATGACCTTAAAAAAAGTTTCTTAAACTTTCTAAATGGATATTTTCTCCTTAAATTTGTATTATAGGGGAATTATGACAATAAACATCTAACTTTCAAAGTATCACCCTGAAGTATATAAGAACTAGCATCATATTTGTAGTTATATACACTTTGCAATGTTTATTATACGAAAAGAGTTGGTGATCAGAGTTGTAAATATGATTATACTATGGGTTTAAAGACCAGATCTTTCATTTACTAACTTTCAAGGTCAATTACATTATTGCAGTTGCTGTCTGATAACCAGCTACCTCTGAACTCCTGGCAATTTCATGCAAAGCAGAACA
>NW_006409251.1:12074-14291 GCF_000296735.1 Chrysochloris asiatica | reverse complement strand
TTTCTTTCTTTCTTTTTTAATCATTATTGATAATGAGAAATGGATTCATAATTATAAGCCTGAGAATATATGGTAAAGCATGGAATGAAAGCATTCTTAATTGTCGACCAACAAAAAGTTTAAAAGTCATCCATCATCTTAAAAATGATGTTTATAGTTTTCTGGGATTATAACTGTACTTTCTCAACAACACAATGACTTTTGATTGTATGGATCACCACAAACTATGGGCAACAATGTGGAGAATGAATATTCTGGAGCATTTAAATGTACTCATGAGGAAACTGTACTAGACAAAGAGCAGTCATTCAAACAGAACGAGGCAACATTGCGTTGTTTAAAATCAGCAAAGATGCATGTCAGGGTTGTATTATTTCACATACGTATTCAATCTGTAAACTGAGCAAATAATCTGTGAAGCTTGATGATATGAAGACGAAAGTGACATCACTAGAGATATACTCATTAACAGCATGTGATATGCAGATGACACAACAATCTTGCTTGCCTTTAAGTACAAAGAGGACTTAAAATACTTACTGTTGAAAATTTAAAACCAAATCCATTATAATGGGTTGCACCTCAATGTAAAGAAAACAAAATCTTCCCCACAGTATCAATAATTGACAGTATAATAAATGGAGAAAAGCTTGAAGGTGTCAAACACTTCATTTTGCTGGGACCCACCATTAACATGCATAGAAACAGCAATCAAAAATTAAATGATGTATTGCATCAGGCAAATCAGCTGCACAATACGTTTTTAAAGTATTCAAGAGCAAAGGATTCAGTTTGAGGTTAAAAGCGCATCTTACCCAAGCCATGGTATTTTCAGTAGACTCTTATGTATGGAGTCCTGGTGTGGCACTGTGGGTTAATGTGCTAGACTGCAAGGTCTGCAGTACAAGCTCACCAGCCTCTCCTCAGAAATGATATACAGGGTTACTATGAGTAGGAACTGACTTTACAGCATACAACAACAACAGCATATGTATTTGAAAGTTGGGCTATGAAGAATGAAGTTCATAGAAGAATTGATTAATTTGAGCTATGCTGCTGAAGTGAATATTAAAATACCATGGACTGCTAGAAGAAGAAAAAAAAAAAAAAAAAAAACAATTCTATGTTGGAAGATATACAACTAGAATTCTTCTTAGAAGCCAGAATGGCCAGATTTTTTCTCATATTTTGGACATATTACTAGGATGAACCAATCTCTGGAGAAGGACATCATTCTTGGTAAAGTGGAAGGTTGTTGAAAACAGAAATCCCCAATGAGTTGGATTTCCATAGTGGCAGCAGCTAGGTACTAAAGGATATCAATGATAGTGAGGTTGGTGCAGGACTGGGCAGTGTTCTGTTGTGTTGTGTTGTACATAAGGTTGCTTGAGTTTGTACTAACTCAATGGCAACTAAAAACAACAACAATGAAATACAATTCTCTAACAGGACAAAGAGATGGGCTCTTTAGGATAAGCACCATACTGCGAACCACAAGGTTGGTGGCTCAAACTCACCAGTTGGTCCTCACACACCCTGTACAGGTTCACTATCAGTTGGAATCAACTCGCTGGTACTTAACAAAAGTAACAATAGCCTAGTGTGAAGATTTATTATAATATATGAAATTCCCAATAAAAATATAAAACAAACCATCTAAAACTTTACTGGATATCTGCATAATCACCTGTACTTGCACAGATAATGTGTTCCAGGGAAATATCAAAAAGAAGAAATTTCTCCGTTGATAAGAATGCTGTTTATTGCTCCAGTGGTGAGAATTTTGTTTTCTTTACATTAAGATGTAATCCATACCAAAGGCTGTGCTCTTTGATCTTCATCAGTAAACATTTTAAATTCTTTTAACATTCAACAAGAAAGGTTGTATCATCTGCATATCACAGGTTGTTAATGAGTCTTCCTCCAATCATGATGCCACGTTTTTCTTCATACAACCCAGCTTCTTCGATTATTTGCTCAACATACAGGTTGAATAAGTATGAAAGAAGGTGAAAGAATACAACCTTGTCGCACACCTTTTAAAATTTTAAACCAGTCTTCCCATGTTCTGTTCAAACAACTGCTTCTTAGTCCAGGTACAGATTCCTCATGAGCACAATTAAGTGTTCCGGAATACTCACACTTCAAATGTTGTCCATAGCTTGTCATGGTCCACACAATCAAAAGCCTTTTCATAGTCAATAAAGCACAGGTAAA
>NW_006409251.1:9235-11004 GCF_000296735.1 Chrysochloris asiatica | reverse complement strand
TTGAAATGAACAAATCATTGGTTTTGCAGAACTCTATCATGCATTCTCCATCATCATTTCTATCACCAAGGCCATATTTTCCAACTACTGATCATTTTCTTTGCTCCTAACATTTGCATTCCAATCTCCAGTCATGACCAATTCATCTTGATTGCATTTTTTTAATCAATTTTAGATTGAAGAATTTGGTAGACTTCTTGTATTTCTTCCTCACTGGCTTTAGTGTGCTTGATGTGTACATTTGAATAATAGTGGTCTTAAATGGGCATCCATGTAGGCACATGGATATTATCCTATCACAGACAGTGTTGTACCTCATAAATGATCTGGATATGTTATTTTTGACAATGAATGTATCACCATTCCTCTTCAATTTGTCATTTCCTCCATAGTAAACCATGTGGTTGTCAGATTCATAATGTCCAATCCCAATCCATTTCAGCTCACTTATTCCTAAGATAGCTATGTTTATACGTTCCATTTCATTTGAAGAACTTCCAGTTTTCCCAGATTCATATTTCGTACATTTCACATTCCTATTGCTGTTTCTCCTCCTTTTGAGTTGTGCCCCATCAACAAATGAAGGACTCACAGCCTTGTCTCCTATGGGCTTTACTCCATTGGCGTCATCAAGGTCAACTCTACTTTGAGGAGGCAGCTCTTCCCCTGTTGCATTTTGAGTGTCTTCCAACCTGAGGCACTCATTTTCTGGCACTATATCTGACACTTTTTCTCTGCTATTCATCCATCAGGTTTTCAGTGGCTAAATATTCGGAAGTAGTTCATCGCTCTTTCTTCCTAGCCTGTCTTTTTCTGTAAGCGCATCTAAAACCTGTCCACCATGGGTGACTCTGCTGCTGGTACTTAAAATACCAGTAGCAGTTTAGAATCAGAGCTTTCAGAATCACATCAACTCACAAGCCACCACAGGCCAAATCCAAATTTATATAGTTTCACTATTCCCTTCCATTAACATCTAGTTTTGCAGTGTAGTATAAAGTGCTGGAATGCAAGGTTGATTTTAACCCTGATATTGACAAATCATACTTACCAGCTGCTCTTTGGAAACTAGACAGCACGTAACAACTAAAACAAAACTAATTTGAATTAAGGAAATTTGGGGAATGTCTTTAATTTCTACTTTGAAGTAATCTTGTTCCAGTTTTTATCTAATTGGAAACACATTCAAAAATATTAATAAATTCCATCCTAGTATTTTTCTAAATGCAAATAAACATTTAAGGATTTTGGGAGGAAAATAAAGCAAAAGAAAGCCTAAGAGAAAAAAAATAAATTTTCTATTTTTGAGCAAGAAAACATTCTTCGTAGAAAATATTTTTACCATTTTTATTGAGATGAATGGCCATGAACAACAGAAACTAATACAAACAAATTATTTTTAGGTTCCAACGCATCATGGGTGTTGTGGTAAAACTGGATTAGATTTGTCACTAAATACCAAGCTACTTGAGAAAAAAACAAAGTAAAAAATAACTATGACATGTGCAAAGGAGGGAGGCATTACTTTTTAGCCCAAGTACCCAGATGGCAAAGCTGAGTGCTTGCCCCTGGACATGATGTCATTTATTGATTTTTCTGAGGCACAGGGAGAAGAAAGCATATTCCTTAGGAGATTTTCAGTTAAGGATTCCTTGTACAGTTATACCTGAACTCTTGTTTGAAAAATAAATTCTTGAACTTCATTCAAGGCTGATTATATAATTTGAAGCACTCAGTACAAAATATAAATACCTAATCCCTTGTACTAC
>NW_006409251.1:7385-8455 GCF_000296735.1 Chrysochloris asiatica | reverse complement strand
TTGTTTCGTTCTGCTGTGCATGGGGTCGCTATGAATCGGTTCTGACTCGATGGCACCTGACAACACCAACAACAACAATCCCTTGTTCAAAAAACAAGGACAGACTTCCAGCAAGATGATGGGCTAGGCTGACGTACTACTTGGACAGACCCTTTACTACAAAGATACAAGAGTCCGAATGAAACAGACACAGATAAAAAGCCTGAAACCATGAACTTCAGAGAAAAGGTTAGAGAAATGGACTGAGTGCTTCCTGTGAGGAAGACTTAAGCAGTAAGTGTGAGAGAGGCAGACTGAATGATGAATAGTTTGCTAGACATGGGTGCAACCATCTTGAAATTGTGTGAGTAGCTTTGACAATAGAAGTGGCATGGCATGGCAGATTCATGCAAGTGATGGGAAAAGTGTGATTCCTTAATCTTCCCACACTCTACTGGTAACTAGACGTGTGGCCAACTCCCTCCTTCATTCACCCCTAATGCTGATTCTGCTCCCGTGGAGTTCAGAGACTAGTGGTTGTGATCCACACCCATCTGAGAATTATTGTTTGGATTCAAGCAGCTAGGTTTCAGAACTACAGAACCTACAGAGACAACAGACTAAAATTAGTCTTGTAAAAACCTGCATGACCCTGCCACCAGCTACCCTATGGTCCTAACTAACAGACATAGAAATCAGTTACAATAAGGACCTTAACAAACTACTTCCAGATTGAGTGCCCTGAAAATAGATAAAACCTAGGCATATAGGAACTCTATCTAGGGCCAGGAACTCTATTGTCACATCTCTCCCACACCAACATTGTGAGATCCTTGGCTGGCAAGAGAGCCCCAGAGTTTCTCATGTCTGGGTTGAACAGCTGCACTCTTTTTCCCCTTTTATTGTTTCATTTTGTTTGTTTTTCTCATTCTTCTTCTCTCTCCTTTCATTTGTTTTACCCTTTTTATCTTTACTTTTGTTTTTCCTTCTTTCCTTCTGTTTCTCATTTCCCTTCTTTTTATTTCATTTTGGTCTTTCTTTGCTATTATTTACTCTCTCTTTTCATCTTTCCTCTTCTTGTTTTTTTCTAA
>NW_006409251.1:6100-6626 GCF_000296735.1 Chrysochloris asiatica | reverse complement strand
TTTTTCCCACCAAACAATAAAGAGCAACTGTGCCCACCCAGCCCAGTCACCACTATACCCTCTTCAGCTCCATCCACTGTGCAAAAACCAATACCAACTCCAATGGTACCTGATCAGCCAACACCATCCAAACCCACCCTAAATGTTAATGAATTAATGAAAAACAGAGAATGGTGGAAAAACTTCCATTCTGTAACTATACCCATAGAAGACAGCTAATGATACAATATAAACACATCTACATACAATTTTCAATATTGTTGTATTGACAACAATAACACAGTACCCCAGAGGCACCATACAAGGAAGTAAGAGAAAATGGTTTAAAAAATTACCAAGATACAGAGCCAGAAAGTGTTTCTGAGGATGTAAGGTAGTTGTTGCAGACCGCGTAAGCCTGGTCAGAGGTTCGAGGCCCTATAGGCCCAAGGGTAACAGATCTAGCCACTTGGCAGTTAATAGCAAATTGTTTTTCATCTTAGTGTTCAGTTATATTTATTAATTCCAAACATGAGCCCTTAATGTC
>NW_006409251.1:0-5526 GCF_000296735.1 Chrysochloris asiatica | reverse complement strand
AGTGAGTTGCTGCCTGCAGAGGCCATGATGCCTGTACTCCCAAGTCTGCCCACCAGTGATGTATCCACCCTGGCTTTGGGGTGTCTCTTTGTCTCCTTCCTTCTGTCTGTCTGTGTATTCTTTTGCTATCCCTATCACCGCCGGATATTCCCTCCTCATGAACCAAACACTCGTGAACCAAGTTCCTATGTTGAGGACAGTCTCTGACAGGTAATATAAATGATTGAAAAATAATTAAAAACAATTATATTTAGGTACTTTCAAAAGACTGTTAGAGGAAAGCAAGGAGAAGACACACACAAAAACTTTGAAGAATTCAGGAAAATACTAAAATAATATGCAACATACCATTCTCACTATTGTATTTTCAAACATCAATATTTATATTATATGATTATGGGACATAGAATTTCACAATGAGCAAAAACAACAATGTATTAAAAAACAAAAGAATGTTCATAAATTTTTTCTTTTAGTTTTTCTTAGAAAAATGAGGCTTCCTGTCAAGATTGAAATTAGCTTTATTTAATTTTGTGATTTCAGTCTAGTGTAGGATTGTACACGTTTTACTTTCACTTTTGATCACATTTATGATTGCTCTCTGTAAAATAATGAGAGAAATAATAATATAATTCAAAGAAGTATGATCTCAGGTTTATTGTTCAGAGATAGAATAAAGTAGGATCTCAGTTAATTTCAACTCTGAAGTACTAATTAATGTAATCAAAATAATGGGAAATGTATTATGGATACAATTATAAGCAAATAGATGTAGAAATTAATTTTTATCACAAAGAAATTCACTAATTATAAAATGTGTACTAATCATATAGATCTATAAGTATACATTTAGTACATTAAAATGAGTGTAGATCAAAAGCAGTTTAAAATTATTTGAAAAGAGGTAGACCATTTTCCTTATTTTTGCTTTGTGAAATATATAGCAGCTTTTTAGGACATGTATTAGTATCTTCTTATATTATGTATAGCATTATAAATAACTTTTACAAAAGCTCATGTAAAATTTAAATTAAAAGTTAATGGAATTTTTCCATAAACTTTTTGGAGCCCACTCGTGTGTGCATGGGTATGCATATACACATTTATATATTTCTAAGATATTTTATCACTACTCCTTTGTCAGTTTGTTGTACTGTGGTTACTTGTGAGTTGCTGTGATTCTGGAAGCTATGTCACTAGTATTTTAAATACCAGCAGGGTCACCCATGGTGGACATGTTTAAGATGAGCTTCCAGATGAAGATAGAATATAAAGAGGAGTGATGAGCTACTTCTGAATATTTAGTAACTGAAAACCTTGTGAATAGTAGAGAAACACTGTCAGAAATACTACAGGAAAATGAACGCCTCAGGTTGTATTGAACTCAAAAGATGACTGGGAAAAAGCTGCCTCCTCAAAGTAGAATTGACTGTGAAGATACGAAAGGAGTAAGGCCCTTTGGAGAAAAGACCACGGAACCTTCATTTGCTGATGGGGCACAACTTAAAATGAAGGCAAATAGCTGTAAACATCAATTAATACTGAGAACATGGAATGTATTAAGTGTGAATCTAAGTAAATTAGAAATTGTCAAATATTAAAAGGGATGACTAAATATTGGTAACTTAGGCATTAGCAAGCTTTAATGAACTGGCATTGGCCATTTTGAATCTGACAATCACATGGTTTACTATACTGGGAATGACAAATTAAAGAGAAATAATGTTTTACTCAATGTCAAAAAGAACATATCCAGATCAGTCATGAAGTACAACGCTGTCTGTCATAGGATAATATCCATATGCCTAGAGGGAAGACCACTATTTGAATAATACTACTATTATTCAAATTTATGCACCAATCACTTAAGCCAGTGAGAATGAAATAGAAGAATTCTACCAACTTCTTCAACCTGAAATTGATCAAAAATGCCATCAAGATGTACTGATCATTACGGGTGATTGGAATGCAAAGATTGGAAGCAAAGAGGAAGGATCAGTAGCTGCAAAATATAGCCTTGGTGATAGAAATGATGCTGAAGAACGCATGCTAGAATTCTGCAAAACCAATGATTTGTTCATTTCAAATACTTTCTTTAGACAGCATAACAGATGACTATACACATGGACCTCACAAGATGGAATACATAGAAATCAAATTGATTACCTCTGCGGAAACAGAAGATGGAAAACTTCATTTCATCAGTCAAAACAAGGCCAGGAGCAGACTGTGGAATAAACCATCAATTGCTCATATGCAAATTCAAACTGATGCTGAAGAAAATGAAAACAAGACCACGAGAGCCAAAATATGACCTTGAATATATCCCACCTGAATTTAGAGATCATCTGAAGAACAGATTTGCTACATTAAACACTAAAGACCGAAGACCAGAAGAGTTGTGGGATGACATCAAGAATATCATACATGAAGAAAGCAAAAAGTCATTAAGATGACAAGAAAGATGGAAAATGTCAAAATGGATGTCAGAAGAGACACTGAAACTTACTCTCCAGCATAGAGATGCTAAAGCAGATGGAAGAAATGAAGAGGTACAACAGATGAACAGAAAATTTTAAAGATCAGCTCAAGAAGATAAAGCCAAATATTACAATAAATTGTGCAAAGATCTGGAGTTAGAAAACCTAAAAGGAAGAACACGCTTAGCATTTATCAAGGTGGGGAAACTGAAGAAAAAATTCAAACCTCGACTTTAGTTATTAAAAGATTACCTGGGCAAATTATTGAATGATGCAGAAAGCATCAAGAGTTGATGGAAGGAATACAGAGTTACTGTACCAAAAGGAAATGGTTAATGTTCAACCGTTTCAAGAGGTACCATATGATCAAGAGCCAATGATACTGAAGGAGAAAATCCAAAGTGCATTGAAGGAATTGACAAGGAACAAGGCACCAGGAATTGATGGAATAAAAACTGAAATCTTTCAAGAAAGGGAGGCAGCACAGGAGGTACTCACTCATCTCTGCCAAGAAAATTGGAAGACGTATTTGTGCACTTTCCAAAGAGAGGTATCCCAAAATATGCAGAAATTGGATAATATCTTTGATATCCCATGCAAGTAAAATTGTAGTAAAGGTAATACAGAAACGGTTGCAACCGTATGACAAGCTATGGAAAACATTGCGAAGGATGAGTATTCCAGAACACTTAATTGTGCTCATAAGGAATCTGTACATTGACCAAGAGACAGTTGTTTGAACAGAAAATGGAAACACTAAATGTTTTAAGATTAAGAAAAGTATGAGACAGGCCTGTATTCTTTCAGCATACTTATCCAACCTGTATGCTGGACAAATAATTGGGGAAGCTGGGTTATATGAAGAAAAATATGGCATCAGAATTGGAGAAAGACTCGTTTTCAACCTGCGATATGCAGATGATACAACCCCTCCTTGCTGAAAGGGAAGAAGACTTAAAATATTTACTGAGGAAGATCAAAGAGCACAGCCTTTCATATTGATTGCATCTCAAAGTAAAGAAAACAAAAATCCTCATCACTGGACCAATAAATAACATTCTTGTGAATGGAGAAAAGATTGAAATTATCAAGGACTTCGTTTTTATTATATCAACTATTGAAGCTCATGGAAGAAGCAGTGAAGAAATCAAAGGATGTATAGCAATAGACAAATCTGCTGCACAAGGCCTTTTTAAAGTGTTGAAGATCGAGGATATCAGCTTGAAGATTCAGGTTTGCTGATCCAAGACATGGTATTTTCAATAACCTTATATGCATATGAAAGCTAGACAGTAAATAAGGAATACAGTGGTAGAATTGATTCTTTTGAGATACAGTGCTGGAAGAGAATATTGAAAGTGTCATGGGCTGCCAAAAGAACCAACAGATCTGTGTTTGAAGAAGTGCAGTCAGAGTGCTCCTTGGAGGCCAGGATGGCCAAACTTCTTCTCTCATTCTTTGGATAACTTGACAGGAGGGACCAATCACTGGAGAAGGATATCATATTTGGTAAGGTGGAGGGCCAGAGAAAAAGAGGAAGACCCCCCAGTGAGATGGATTGACAAAGTGGAAGCATCAATGGGCTCAAGCATGGCAACACTAATGAGGTTGGTCCAGGATCAGGCAGTGTTTCATTCTGCTGTGCATTCGGTTGCTATGAGTAGGAACCAACTCAATGGCACCTAAAAACAACAACAAGATATTTTACATGACTTTCTATGGTCAGGTGAGAATGAATCAAATAGTTCAGTATATAAAATTGCATGTACAAAAGTAATTATCTTTTTTACTTTGAATAGCACTTTTAATAGAAAGTAAAGAAACATTACATTACAGTAACAAAAGAGATGAAATAAATGGAAGGGAAAGGAAAATAATAACAATTTAAAATTGTCAAACAGTGATGTTATTTTCATGGTCTTAATATATAAGAGAATGTGAAAGATTTTTGTTACTTGTATTTGTTTAAATGTCTAAAAGGAGACCTATCATATATTGACCATATCTCTGTATTGTTATCACGTTTACTTGTAGAAAATAATTTTGTAAATGTTTTCAAAAAAGAAATTAACATGATGTTTTATTGGACAAAGTATGACCTCACTTATGTAAAAGATCAGGAATAGAAAATGTGGTGGTTATGAATCGAGCTGCTAACTTCACAGTCAGCAATTCGAAATTACCACCTGTTCTGCGGGAGAAAGATGAGGCAATCTGCTCTTGTAAAGATTTACAGCCTTAGATATCCTGCACAGGGTTGCTATGAGTCGGAACCTACTCCATGTCACATAACAACAGCAACAGCAACAACAACAGGCAAATGTGTAGAGACCAAAGTTTATTAGTGATTGCCATGTGTTGAAAGATGGAGAAACTAATTAATCAAGGGTTACTGATTATGTAGAACTAGCTTTTAGTTTACAGTAATGGAAAATCTCACTGATTCAAAGAAGTTTATCTGTCAGTACATTTGTTACTGGTACCATGAAGCCAGTTTCATACTCACAGTGACCATATCCACAACAGAACAAAACACTGTTTTGCAGTATCCTCACAATTGCTCTTACATTTAAGCCCATTGCAGCTGCCACAGTATCAATCCATCTCATTGGGGCGTCTTCCTTTTTATGTTGACCCTCTACTTTATTCATATTTATGTACTTCAGCAGGGACTGGTCCCACCTGATAACATGTCCAAAGTATGAGAGACTAAGTCTTGTCATCATAACTTTTAAGTAGCATTCTACTGGTGCTTCCCATAACATAGATTAGTTTGTTCTTCTGGCAGTCCTTGCTACTTTTAATATTCTCCAAAAGACATCTGTTCTCTTGAACACTTAAAAGAGGTCTTTTGTAGGTTTTTGTATTTTTTGTTTTGTTTTTTAGTAGTTTTTTTTTTCTTTATATTAAAGCACAATCCATATTGAAGGTTGTCGTTTTTGATAATCATCACTAAGCATTTTAAGTCCTCTTCACTTTAAGCAAGCATAGCTGTATCATCTGAATAATGCAAGTTTTAAATGAATCTTCTTCCAATCCTGGTGCT
>NW_006409250.1:85578-125246 GCF_000296735.1 Chrysochloris asiatica | reverse complement strand
ATGGGCAGATTTATACAGGAAGAATTATATCTACCACCAGGACACATTCAGCTTTCAGCTTGTATTTCTATTTCTACCTGATGATGAGATGCTGATATCCATAAATTTATGACTTGGTGGATCAGACACAACTCAGTCATAAAGGGACGAGGACATCGCATGGCTGCTTGATGTCCTATGGTAAAGGTTTATTTGGTTATGTCAAGGCTTAAGCAAGTCCCTGTATCCTATTGTTGTCCCGTGGAATAAAGCACTGCAACAGTAGGCCGGGTTGAGCCACAAGGTTGGTGAATGAAACTTACTAGCTATTCCTCCCAACCCCATACAGGGTTGCTATGAGTTGGAACTGACTAAATGGTGCTTAACAAAAATAGTAAGGCAGAACCCTAACTCAGGAAGAGGGCTATTTATTATCTTCAGAAGAGACCATGGCATTGTCCCAGTACTCTAAATGTGTGTCCTGGGATTCTTCTGTGTTTATGTGAGAAGGAAATCTACTACCATTTAAAAACAAGCTGGAGAGTTAAGATGTTGTGGTCATGAATTTATGCTATTGGCTTATACGCACAAGCCTCAAGTCTTGTCTTTGCTTTGGGAAATGTATACACTTTCTGTGTTGACTTGTGAAAGTGGGCCAAGAATGCACCAGTCTTTTACCCCTGTAGAAATCAAAAACTTTTATAACCAAATGAATTCTACAATTTTCTCATATTAGAAATACCTTTCATAATATTCAAATTGCTATTCAAAAGTCCAACTATTGAGATTAAGTTTGTTGATGCAACTAGTCAAACAGCATATTAGTCCAAGCCTGGCTACAGCCACGTGCCAAGATCCCAATGTGAAAATAATGCTGCTTCTTCAGTACAGTGAAGAAGGGCGAGGTGCTCAGCATACATCAAAAATTTTCTGTCATCTTCCTACTAGTCTCTGAAGTTTTCATGAAGCTATGTTACTGTTTATTCATTCACACCCTGACATTTCTATTTCTTTTTTAAATTTTATTTCAGTTTTATTTTTCTTTTGGAGTTCACTTGTATGGATTTTCTTATTCTTGTATCTGGGTCCTGTATCTGTACTATTACTACTTTAAGTTTTCTTTAAAAACCCCACCATCTGGAGGAAAACCTATGCCAGCTTCTATATATCAAAACAGTGTAAATAATCAACACCTGCTAAACCCACTGTGCATTCAATAGTAAGAGAAGTGAAAAGAGTAGCTCATCTCTTGATCACATCGACCAGGAGGCAATCAGAGAGCTTAAAAACACATCAGTATACAGTTATCTAATTACTGAAAATACAACAGCATGCCAATGTCTAGAAAGCAACAAAAAAAGTCCCTTCAAGTCTAGAAAGAAGACAGAGTAGCTCATACAAATGAGTTGAGGGCAGACCTTGAATTTTCACTTGAAGGAGAACAGCCTTTGGAAGTGCCTAATTAGGAATTCAAGAAAATGAAATTGTGGTGCATCCAAATGTTCCACAGAAAGCTGAGGAAACTAAGGAAGAAGCCAGAAAAGTGCTATAGGAACAACCAAATAAGATAGAAATAACACTGGAAACAACTCAAAACCTGCTAAAGAGGCCCAAATGATTAATACCAAAATATGAGAAATGGGCAATATACTTAAAGGACAAAGTATTAGAATTGAAGGGTGGGAAACCTGAACCAGTGAGCTTGAGGACAAATCTCTCAAAACTTTTAATACAGAAGAGCAAGCAGGAAAAACAATGAAATCACTTGAAGAGAGTCTAAGATTTGTGTGGAACAACAAGAAGAGGAATAACCTATGGGTGATTGGAGTCCAAGAATTTTAAGGTAACAGAAAACCACTCAGGAGAAAGTCACAGATCTGATGGGAGAACATTTTCCTAACATCCTGAAAAACAAGAAGATATACATTCAAGGAGCTGGATGAACCCCAGAAAGGACAGATCCCAAAAGAAAATCCCCAAGGCATATCATAATCAAATTATATTTCCATTTCCTATAATGATTAACTAACGCCTTTGTTTTTGCATTAATTTGGAATCTTAGTGACCATTGCAGAACAGAGTAGAACCACCCTGTAGAGTTTCCAAGGCTGGAGGATTCATTTTGTTTGGATCCACTAACAAGATTCATGGAAACAGAAGTCAAGAAATGAAATGACACATTGCATTAGACAAGTCAGCTGCATCTTTAAAAAAATGTGAACAGAGATGTTGGTTTGAGGACTTAGGTGTGTGCCTGACACCAGCTGTGGTATTTTCAGTAACTTCATATGCATGTGAAGGTTGGACAATGTCTAAGGAAGAAACAGGAGAAGAACAGATGTATTTAAGTTATTGTAATGGAGAAGAATATTAAAAGAACCATGGACTGATTGTTGTTGTTGTTGTTAAGTGCCATCGAGTAGGTTCCGACCCATAGCGACCCTGTACAGGGTTTCCGAGGCTGTAAATCTTTACGGGAGCAGAACGCCTCATCTTTCATTCTATCTTGGAAGACACAGCTAGAATGTTCTTTGAAATCATGATGCCAAGACTTGATGTCTCCTACTTTCAACATATTATTAGGAAGGACTCATACCTGGAGAAGGACATTTTGCTTGGTAAAATGGAGGCCCAACAAAAAGGAGGAAGACACCAGATGAGTTAGATTGAATCAGGGGCAGCAGCAGTGGACTGAAGCTTTACAGATTGTGAGGATGCCTCAGGAAGGGGAAGTGTTTCTTTCCACTGAATGTAAGGTCCATATGAGTCAGAACCAACTTGACAGCACCTAACAACAACAACAACAATCTTTAAGGACACACACAAAATAATCTTTCTCATCCAGTCTGCAGTGCTGGATTCAAACTGTAGACCATTTATTTGCTTAGAAACCCAGAACTTAATTTCTGTGCTAGCATGACTCCCTAATGGATAATTTGCAGGGCAGAAAGTTTCAAGATTAAGACATCGAATGTTATTGTAAAGCATCATAAGAAAGAACAAAGATACAAAGTAGAATAAATGAAAAGTATAAATAAAATTTTAACTGCTGAAACATGGTCCATGTACCAAATCACACCTGAATTCCTCAGTTGTTTTCTATTTTAATCAAGGTGCTGGGTAGATGATGCAGGTGGTGGTTATGTGCTGTAGAGTCAGTTTATAACTCAAAGGGATCCTATATAGGGTATTTGAGGTTGTAAATCTTTATGGGAGCACAGAGCCTCATCTTGCTCACTGGGTGTATTGCTGTAGTTGTTATATGCTGAGGAGTCAGTTCCAACTCATAGCGACCTTATACAGAGTTTCAGAGTCTGTAAATCTTTATGGGAGCAGATAGACTCATCTTTCTCCCACCTAACATGTGGTAGTTTTGAACTGCTGACCTTAAGGTTCACAGTCCGATTCATAACCACTATGCTACCAGAGCTCTTACACCGAGCAGATAGTGTCCCTGAAAATTAACCACCTTTAATGAAGGTTCATGAAGATGTTAGTAATAAGGACAGACTATTTTGAGACACTAAAATGGGACCTATTTTATCCTCCCACATATGGAGTCTCCCTTTGGACCTCAGATTGATGGCTCAGGAATGTCAACACACAGACCAGGAGAGACACCTATGTTCTCACATGAAATAAGAAACTGGAGTCGTTGTAAATTTCTAGTTCCACATGACAAGTAACCACAGAACTGAAAACAGTTCAGGGAGCTCTTTCTGTCTTTTGATAAAACCAAATTATAACCTCATAAGATTATATTTTATGATAAACCAGATTGTAACATTTTTTTTTTTTTTTTACCAAGAATTTCATATTTACCTTCTAAGGCATAACATTCTTTCCCTTTCCATTTGTGCTTTAAACTGCTCTATTAGCTCTATATCTGTAAGAGACAATTTTATCCTCCTTGTCAAGTTCTTGGTTAGAACAGAGTCTATCTGTTCTAAAGTGTAGTTCACTGGATCTAAGGAAAATCGTTTCTAAGATTGGCATGCAACATTGTTAAATAGATGTTGGTGTTGTTGAGCACCATGGAGTCTGTTCCAACTCAGAGCTCTGCAATGGAATCCTGAGGAGTGGCTGATGATCTTGAACTGCCCACTTTGCACTTCAAACCCACCTTGCTGTCCAGCACATTTACTCACAGTGTCACACCAGGACTTCTGGTAGCCTGATAATAGTAGATACCAGACAAACTTCATCTCAAGCCCATCCCTTATTTAAAAACACATGATGGGGAAATGAACCCTTTGTTTTTCTAGATTTCTAGGTGTGAAGCATACAGGACACCCATCTCCACATCATCAGGGTCTCTGATGTATTCTTAGAGTGACGGAGCCTTGTGCCATGTGTCCCGTCTAGGCTTCAGGCTTCCATAGTCAGCAGTTAGCACTCATGAGAGCAGCCAAGGCTTAACCTCTTCTTCCAAACACAGACCTTGTTTATGATGCTTTGCTCACAGGAGAAACACAACATCCCCTTTCCACACTACTGTGCCCACCACAGGATTTGCATATTGTTCCCTGGGAAAACCTGCCTTTTCTAATTTGAGATAAAAGTCAGCTCTCATCTGCCTTTACTTATCAGGACTCCTCAGTTCAGCTTCTCAGAATGATGGTCCCTGCTTAGTTCCTGGGGCTGTTACTTCTCTGGATCCCTGATGATGACCTAGGGGAGATGAGAGAGGAAAGGGGTTAGGAGGGACAGCTTTGAGGGCATCACTGGTTCACAGATGGATTCTAAGGTGTGGTGAAGGGACATACACTACTTTTATTTGTAGATGTGAGGACGAAATGAGAAGGAGCCAGGACTTACTCTGTGGTTAAAACAGTAAGAAAGTAACAGGGGGTTGGTGGAGGCAAACTGGATAATTTGAGATATGAATAATTTGAAAGGAAAAAAGTTTATAAACTTCTTCTATTCAGAAAATAATAATAGCAACTAAAAGAATCATGACAATGGCTGATGATATTTGCACATAACTTTGTCTTCTCTCTCATTCTTTTAGCAACAAGTGGGGATATTGTGATGACGCAGACTCCACTCAGCCTGTCCATCACACTTGGACAGTCAGCAACCCTCACCTGCAAGTCAAGTCAGAGCCTTGTACATAGTGATGGAAAGACCTGTTTACACTGGTTCCAGCAGAAGCCAGGCCAAGTTCCACGTGCCCTGATTTATGAAGTTTCCAACCAGTACACTGGGGTCCCAGACAGGTTCATTGGCAGTGGGGCAGCTACAGATTTCACGCTTAAAATCAGCAGAGTGGAAGCTGAGGACATTGCAGTTTATTACTGCTGGTAAGGTACAAAATTTTCTAACACAGTGATACAGCCCTGTGCAAAAACTTGCATTCTGGAAGCCCAGCTGTCCAGCTGTGTGTGGTTTATCTGAAAACAGACATTGCTCACTGTCTAGTCTGGTGAAGAGGAAGATACTGAGGCACTGAGTTGTGACTGAGGGCAGGTTAATGGTCAGGTTTATACAGGCAGGATTATATCTACCACCATGACACATTCAAGGTTCAGCTTGTGTATCTATTTCTATGTGATGATGAGATGCTGAGATCCATGAATTTGTGACTTGTGGCTCAGACACAACTCATTCATAAAGGAAAGTACATATCACCTGGCTGCTTGATGTCCTATGGCAAAGGCTTATTTGGTTTTGTCAAGGGTTAAGGAAGTCCCTGTGTCCTATTGTTGTCCCGTGGGATAAAGCACTGGAACAGTAGGCCAGGTAGAGCCACAAGGTTGGTGATTGAACCTCACGAGCTATTCCTCCCAACCCAATCCAGGGTTGCTATGAGTTGGAACTGACTGAATGATGCTTAAATAAAATAACAAGCCAGAACACTATCGCAAGAAGAGGGCTATTTATTATCTGCAGAAGAGATTGCGGCATTGTTGCACTGCTCTAAATGTGTGTCCTGGGATTCTTCTGTGTTTTATGTAACAAGGAAATATACTACCATTTATAAACATGCTGGATAGTTAAGAAGTTGCAGTCATGAATTTATATTATTGGCTTAGACCCACATTTATAGAGAGAGCCTCAAGCCTTGTCTCTGCTTCGGGAAATGAATACACTTTCTATGTTGACATGTAACAAGTAGACCAAGAATTCACCAGTCCTTTGCCTCTGTAGAAACTCAAAGCTTTTATAACCAAATGACTTGTACATATTCAAATTGCTGTTTAAAAGTCCAACTATTGAGATGAAGTTTGTCTGATGCAACTAGTCAAACAGCATAATTTGTTAATAAGGAAAATTCTGATCTTGCCAGAGCCAGGTGTCGAGATCTCTATGTGAAAATAATGCTGCTTCTTCAGTACAGTGATGATGGGAGAGGTGCTCAGCATACAGCAAAACATTTCTATCATCTTCCTACTAGTCTCTGAGATTTTCATGAAGATATGTTACTCTTTATTCACTAAAATGCTATCATTTCTATTTTTAAATTTTATTTCAGTTTTATTTTTCATTTGGAGAACTCTGGATTTTCTTATTCTTGCATATGGGTACTGCTGTCTGTACTATTCCATCTTGAAGTTTTCTTTTTCATTTCTTTTTCTCTGTCTCCATTTCCTGTAATGGTTAACTAGCCCCATTGCTTTCGAATTGATTTGGATTCACAGTGATGGCTACAGAACAGAGTAGAACTCCTCTGTAAAGTTTCCAAGGCTGGAGAATTCATTTTGTTTGGATCCATTGTGAAGACTCAACGGAATAGAAGTCAAGAAAACAAATGCCATCTCCTCCCCTTGGAGTAGGCAATGCAGCTGCTGTGAGCATTGGAGGCTGAGGACCTGGAGGTGAGAGCAGCTGTGGGGTCTGAGTGATGTGAGCAGGCAGCTACTGCTCGTCTCTTCCTCTCTCCTTCTGCCTTCTGTCTTGAAAATAACTTTTTTATTAAAGAGAATGGAGAAAAAATATTGCCATATGCCCCTCACACTCTCTTTTCCTTTCAGTCCTCTGTCCTGTGAGAGAGCCCTGCGTGGCCACTCTGCTGTCTGGGCCAAGTGCTGAGCCCTGGCTGCCATGGTGCATCTCTCCACAGCCCCTAAGCATCCCTTCTCTGTCCAGCCCTCCTTGTCTTTCATCTTGAAGTTCCTCTTCACCAAGATTCTCAAGAGCTAGTGACAGCCTCAGACTTCCAGGCAGAGCTTGCAGATGCTAATGGCAGACAGAATGTTATAAACATCACTGATTTCCAGAGAAGCTGTACAAAGGATCAGGTTACAGCTGTGTTCACATCAACGATAAAATGATCCTCTGATTGGACAGTCAGCACAGCACCTTGAATTGAGCAGTTAAGAGCTGTTCAGGTTTCTTCGCAGGGAACTCACACTCTGGGTTGACCCCTACAAGTGTCCTACACAATGGGAGAGGATGGCTCTATCTGTGTGCTGTATGAAGACTCACCAGCTGGAGGTAGCACACAAAACGGCACCAACATGTGAATGGTTGACCACAGAATCAGCTGTAAGGAGGAACTTCTCTTGGCAGAAAGAATTTTTCCCAAAATTATAATATGATGACTCTATCAGACTAAGGTATAGTCTATGGAAGGATCATCTTATAATGGATGCATAAATTTGATTTTAATTTGTGTGGGCTCCTCTTGGGGATGGATTATGGAATTTAAATCATGTCACGGTTGTGAAGATTTAGCACAAGACAGAGTGGTATAAAACTTTTGTTAAGTGACAGTGCCATAGTTTGGAAAGTACCTTTCAATGACTTCAGAGCCCGTGAGGCCAAGTTAAATGACGACTTTATTTGTTAGGGAGTGAAGTCCCAGGGTGCGTCAGTTTCTCCCTGATGATCTTCCCAACTTTTCCAACAGTACCTTTAACACAAACTCTGTATTTCAAAGAACATTTCTCTGCAGTAGCTTTTGCAGAGGAAATTTGCACGATTACATTTGAAAACTGTTGACCTTTTCGGCAGCTCATTAGGAAAGCTCAACTTTGCAAACATGGTAGTACTGGAGAGTTCAGATAAGAATTTTACCTAGCACTTAAATATGTATAAATCTACATAAGGCAATCTAGTAAGCATGACCTGGGGAAATAGACCTTGCATTGGGTTTTGGCCTTGAAAGTAATAAGTGACTACAATCTGCCTTGGAAACAGGCTTTTTTTAAATGACCCCTAAAAAGACACTGTATCAAATGTGGTGTCAGCACCTGTCAGCTCTCTGTACATTGGCGAGTTTGCAGATTTCTAAGACTCAGTAAAGTTAATTTTAGAAAGTGGATGTCTGGTTTGTAACCATCCTAGTACTTAATTGTGTAAAAGTGTTTTCACACACCACCATCTATTTTGTGAACTTCTTAGTCATCTTTATTTGGTAAATTCTTCTACAGTTCATCAATATTGATTGTGGGAAAGTTGTACAGATTTCTGTATTTTGGAGGATAAATTTTTCTACTCTATAATATATATATTTTTTTTATCTTGGCATTTAAAAAAATGAGAAATATATCAAATGACACAATGCATTAGAGAAATCTGCTACACAAGACTTCTTTAAAGTGTTTATGAACAAAGATGATTGAGGACTTAAGTGTGTCTGACCCACTTAGTTGTGATATTTTCAGTAACTTCACATGCATGTGATTCAACACTGGAAGCACTCAAGTGTCTATGCCAAGACATTTGTAAAACAACTACCTGGACAACTGATTGTAAAAAGATACAAATTTATGTCCATTTCAAAGAAAGGTGATGTAACAGACGGTAGAAATCTTTGAATAATAGCATTCATATCACATGAAAGTAAAATTTTGCTGAAGATAATTAAATAATGATTGCAGCAGTACATCAACAGAGAGCTGCCAGAAATTAAAACTGAATTCAGAAGAAATCATGTAATGAAGTCTAACATTGCTGGGATCTGATTTATCTTGACTGAACGTTTAGAATACCAGAAAGATGTTTACTTGTGCTTTATTGTTTATTGACTATATAAAGACATTCCACTCTATGGGTTATGGCACACAATGGATAACATTGCCAAGAATGGGTATTCCAGAGCACTTAGTTTTGCTTATGAGGAACCTTTACAAAGACCAAGATAAAGTCATTCAAAGAGAACAAGGGGATGCTGAATAGTTTAAAATCAGGAATGTATGCAAGGGTTGTATCCTTTTACTATATTTTTCAATCTATATGATGAGCAAATAATCAGAGAAGCTGGAATATATGAAAAAGAATGTGGCATCAGGATTAGAGGAAAAATCATTAACAACCTGATGATACAACCTTACTTGCTGGATGTGAAGGGGACTTAAAATACTGATGAACCTTAAAGACTACAGTGTTCAGTATGGATTGCATCTCAGTGTTGAGAAAATGAAAATCTTCACAACTGGACTCATAAATAGCATCATGAGAAACAGAATGTTGGAAGTTGTCAAAGACTTCATTTTGTTAGGTCAACACTCACCATAGCAGCAGTCAAAATATCCAAAGACTTAGTGCATTGGGCCAATCTGTTCCAAAGACCTCTTTAAAGTATTAAAGAATACAGATAATCACTTTGAGAACTAAGGTGTGCCAGACCCAAGCCATGTTATTTTCAATTACCTCATATGAATGGGAAAGTTAGACAATGAATAAGGAAGAGTGTATGTAGAATGGATAGATTTGTATTACAGTGCTTGAAAAGAATATTGAAATATTGCAAAATTCCACAAGAACAAACAAATGTGTTTGACATATAGTCAGAATGCTCCTAAGAAGCAAGGATTTTGAGGCTTCGTCTCTTGTTTTCTGGACATGTTACCATTAGGGACCAGGACCTGAAGAAGGATATCATGATTGTTAAAGTGGAGACTCAATGACTAAGAAGAAAATCTTCCAACAAGAAATGGTATCAAGCATAACAATTGTGAGGATGGCTCAGGATCTGTCAGTGTGTCATTCATTTGTGTACAGGGTCCCTATGAGTCAGAACCATCTCAATGGCACCTAACAGCATCAACAACAATAAAGGACCCTTCCTAAGACACTTGATACCAAGAGGCATTCTAGTGAAACAACATTTTTAGAATGTGTTCTCAGATTCTCAAATCTCCCTAGTCATAGAGATATGACTCTGTTTTCAGTAATAAAATGGCGAATCCATGGCATGAGAATGCAATGGAAATACCCCCAAAATATCACCACCACTGGATGAAATATTTGTGAAAGAAAAATCTACAGGTGATTTCACATTTGATATTTTTCAACAATTTTGTTAGGATGAGATATAAAAGGAAGCTGGTAGATTGGCTGTGAAAGACACAGAAAAGCTTCAGAGTCACAGTGTAAGTACTGCATACAAGACCTGAAATGGGCCCTTGTGTCCTGAAAAAAGTTTAATTTCTTGTAGTAACACAGCTGATATATCTGAAAACCAAATCAAGAGTCATAAGTGTAAGTGAGGGCATTGATTGGGAAAAATGGGATCCTGAAACTTGGGATGGGGACATGTGGGCAGATAATCAGGAAGCTGGGGATAGAATCCCTTAAATTCTGTTGAATCAATTCTTCCAACAGAGTCAGTTCTCTTATGCCTTCTGTAGAGGTCACTCCATATTTGTCTGGTAAGCTGCCTCCCTAATAAAACTACTACCTTCATCTCAGTATTTGTCTTAGATGTCACCAAGGGCAGCATCTGTGACACTGCATGGAGCATCACTGGAGGTAGATGTCATAAAAGACATTGTTGAATGCTCCCAAGACCCAGTACTACCACCCACTTTTGCTTCTACACCTATAATTAAGTCCCAACAAGCCTCAAAATGTCAAGTACAAAGTATTTCTCTGGAGGAGGTTTGTTGTTCTTAAGTTCCATCGAGTCAGTTCTGACCAATAGCATCCTTGTGTAGGGTGTGTGAGGAGTGGCTGGTGAATTGGTGCGTTTGAAACACTAACCTTGCTGTTAAAACTGACCTTGTGGTTGAGTTCTTATCCTACATCACCATACCAGTACTGTAGGGCCAAAGAGAAGAATCCGTTTCGTATATAAGCTTTAGCACGTCCTCTAGTTCCAACAAAATGATATATGTATAAATAGCCAGTCAGCTCAAGGCCAGAGGCCAGATGTTTTCCTTTACCCTAGCCTAAGAACAAAGACCACCAGTCCTGACCAATTAAACTGTAACATCTCATAGTTTGCCAATTGTTAACCAACCCAAAGATTGTAAAGCTGAGAAACCCGAGCTTGTTTGAAAACTCTATAAAAACCCTGCAGACAAAGAGTTCGGGGCTCTATCCGTAATCTGCTGTGTCAGATGAGGTGGAGTCTGGGCTCGAGCTTGAATAAACAACCCTTGTGCACTTGTATCGGTGACAGCTCCTTGGCGGTCTTTGAGGACCCCGAATTCTGGGCATAACAGTACTACCTGGAGGAGATAGACTACACTAAAATACTGGGATCATATAAATAAACATAATTATATTTTGCTGTAGTGTATCTCCTCCAGTAAAATATAATTGCTTGATCTTCCTAATATAGCAAACATAAACACAAGGATATGTATGGGAATGGCTATTTAGGATGCAGGTTAATGGTGTAAGCAACATAATGTTGGATCTAAGTTTATTTAGATTGTCCCAATAAGTACATAATCTTCATGCAATGTTTTGGCTTCAGAGGTTAGTAAAGTATCTAAAAGTTCATTTGTTTGGTTCACAGAATCATGGATTAAGTGGTGGCCCACATTAAACCAAGTTGAAGTGACAGATGTGTTTGATGTATACTGAATAAGGAGGCTTACGAAAATTGTTCCGTTAGAGTGGATTTATTAGGTTGGACCCATTGATTCTCCTATGAAATACCCAAATCCATCCTTTTGAGATTTCCCTTGTTCAAGAATACATAATTATAATAGACAGCAATTGGTAGAGCTCCCATATTGGGTCTTTGACATTTGAATTGGAGTGGTATTTAAGGTGGAATATACCAAGTAGAAGACATTAGAACTGCCCTTACCTATGAAAATTGTAAACCAAAATCACTGCCACACTCTTGGAGTTCAAAACTAGTGCCACTAACAAGGAATTGTGGTCGTATTAATTTGCTCAAGTCATGGCACTATATGTTGAATGGGAGCTGCAATTGATGTCACCACCTGGTGAAGTTTATGATAATCCTCTCAATCTCCGAAATCCATCTGCTTGTTTGTTTCTGTATCGCCCAAATGAACAAGTTAATGGGGATGCCATGGGAACCTTCACTCCTGTATCCTGTTCCCATCACATAGGTGATACTGGTTTGGATTGACATCATAATCGCTGAAAATTCTATTGGTCATGGATCAACTAACAGTGTTATAAATCAGAGGACAAACCTCAACTGTTGTTCGTCTAGTAATCTGGGTAACCCTGGTGATCAGCTATGGTGTTTCTCAGAGACAATTCTGCAAGGGTTTCTGGGATGAGAGCCATGAGGCTGAACATGAGATGTAAACCAGGAGCTTTTCCCCATACTTCCCTCCTCACCTCTTTTCCTGCAGGTTACTCTCATGGTCACCAATATTTTTCACAACTTCATCTCTGGCATCTCATCTGGGTTACAGAAACTTAAGTCTCTTGAGATCAAAATCTTTTCTGAATTCTTGACTGTGTGTTAGTCTTTTGTCCTCAGTTAGGCTACTGGTTGATGTAATGCAAGAGTCATTTTGTGCTCCCTAAAGAATCTAGTCTTTTGATAAATATAATTGACTTGCTTTAGGAATGTTGATGAGAAGACTCACAGTGAAGACTCACTGAGATCCAGCATCTAAAATCCTCTAAGTTGCTATGCAACAAAAGGGCCATTAGATGGCAGACAAACCCCACAATAAACAGGCAAAAGCCTGCTCCTAGAAATACTAGGCAATGCAAAGTGTAATGCTATCTGTCCTTTTATCAACAGGGGAGCCTCACAGGTTTGGATGGGTCTTCTGGGTCATGTCACTGAGTTAGGAGCTGCCCATGTGCTGAGTGATGGAGACTATCCACTGTGTGTTCTGTGGTTAGAAATCCTGCCTTATTCACAATCCCTCTGCCTTGGCCTTTTTTCCCAGGACCCTTCCCTATCCTCTGAGCAGAGATCAAAGTCAGAAGGGCCCCTTGTGGGCATGGGGACCACAGTTTGGAATTGTATACCACCTATTCCTCAAACACATTGCCACCTTCTCTACAGGGACAATTGTAGAATCTCTCTTCTGAGTCATGGAAGGAATGGATGCAGTATATTGAATTTATGTATGCCAATGCATCTTGAAGACCATAGTTCCTCGATAGGGTAAACATTATACTATGAACCCAAGTCCAGCTGTTCAAGTCCATCAGCTGTTCCTCAGGAGAAAGATGAGTCTTTCTGCTTCAACAAAGAATTACACCCTTGGAAACCTACACATGGTCACTATGAGTCAAAACCTACTTGAAGGTACTTAACTAGAACAATCTAACTTGATTTCACACACTGATGTTATCCACACACATCCTGGCTAAGCTCATTGTTCTGACTCCACTTGGTAAGTACATGTGGATGGATCATTGTTGAAAAGCCCTGAAGCAAAATTGCAAATATCCTCAAGTTTGCAATAGGGAGCAGACAAGTTCCATTCTGAACAAAGAATCCTAGCAATCAAGTAGAGCAAATGCAAGCTGGGGAAGTCCACCCCACTTCCAGGTCAGAGGTGAGGCTCTGGACAGGCAATAGGGGGTTTGGTCCTGTGACCACAGTGGTTACAGAAGACTTTTGGCTGCTTTTATTCCACAATTGGCACCTGGGAGGGACTGCCTTTGGGACTGTGCTCTGGAGAGAAACACTTCTGCATTCAGGGTCCAGGTCTCCTACATGTCTCAGGTACCTGCTGTTGTGCTGTGTTGCTCCCCTAGCACCCCCTCAGTCACTCAGAGTCCTCAGCAATGGGGACATCACTGTTCATGCTCAGCACAATCATGGTGGTTAGTTCCTCCCCAGATTCCTTAGTTTTTACCTGAGTCTCTGGCCCTGCAGTGAGGAAGTTCATAGAAAGGTTTAAATGTTCCTGTTCATGTTCAATTTATCAAAATTTAAAGTCATGCATCCTACCAACAATCAGATTTATAACCATATATATGTAAGTATATTTATTTATTTATTATATTGATAAATGAGTATATTTTGTAAAGTTCCTGGGAAAACATAATAAAAGATCATGGACTTTTTCTATGGATTTGTATAGTATATATAAAATATCCAAGGGCCATATGTAGTGATAAGAACTGGATTTCTATCTGCAAGTTTGGCGGTTCAAACCCACCAGCTGCTCCTTGGAAACCCTATACAGGGCTACTATGAGATGGATGTGACTCCATAGCACTTAACAAAAACAATAATACATATATAGAATACTTGTGTAGATAAATGTGTTATTGTTATTGTGATTGTTATCCAGTTGTTCTGGATTTACACCAGTTCCATGTGACAGAATAGAGATAATTTGAGAATTTTTTTTGTGGCGGGGCTAAACCCTGTAGAGGGTCGCTATGGGTCAGAAACCACTCAACGGCACTTAACAACAACAACAACAATAATCTTTACAAAAGCAGATCAACAGATCATTTACTCTCAATAATACTTGTTGTTGTTATTGTGAAGTGCATAGAGTCGGTTCTGACCCATAATGGCCCTGTGCAAGGTTTCCAAGGAGCAGTTGGTGAGCTTGAACTGCTGACCTTGAAGTTCAGTTTTGCAGTCTGGCGCATTAACCCACAGCAGCATACCAGATCTAAGGCTTACTCTTGTTTTTATTGTTAGGTGCTGTGGAGTCAATTCTGTCTCATAGCCACTATATACAGGGTTTCTGAGGCATAAATCTTTATGGGAGCAGAAAGCGTCATCTTTCTCCTATGGAACAATGGTAGTTTCGAACTGCTGACCCTGAGGTTCGCATCCCAATTTGTAACCACTATGCTACCTGGGTTCAAAGCACCAGTCTTTCAGATAGAAGCTGTCTAGTAAGTTGCAACTCATAGCAACCCTATATAGGGTTTCTGAGGAGTGTCTGATAGGTTTAAACCACTGGCTTTGTGTTTAGCAGTTCAGTGCATATCTTATAGCGTCACACTAGGACTCCTAGAAATATATACCTAAAATAAACGACTTTTCTTTCTAACCTGACCATAATCCTATTGAGTAAAGACTCAGGGGGACATCTTGTTGCACCTTCTTCCTTAAGGCCTCCAGTGGGTCAGCAGTTATTGGGACCACTGAGAACAGTTTGACGACAGTCTGACCCACACGGTTGTTAAAGTCCTGGGCACTCAGGATAGCATGGATCTACCGACCTAAAGAAAATGGAGTCAGTTTAGTTATTAGGTCTTGATAAAGGAAGACCCTGCAAATGAGGAAGTTAGTTTAAAACTTAGCCAAGATGACTTCATGTTCCTGGAAGGAGAACAGGATGTGATTAAGTTCACCCAGATAGTTATCTCAAAACTAAGCAGCTTGGATCCTAAAAGGTGGAATGTGTGAGGATGATTTCCTGATTGTTTCCCTTTTCTTAAAGGTAGAATGTTTGAGGAAGTTTATTTATTATTTATTATTATTTTTTTAATACATTTTATTTAACACAATACATCCAGATAGTATTATTTCAACATATAGTCAATATAAAATTATTGGGATATTTTACATACTTTTTCTACAGTCTTAAGAATCTGGTTTGCATTTTTAATTAATTTATTTTTTAAATGTTTTATTGTGAATTTTGTGGTAGTTTACATGGGAGAACATTAGCTTTACATTCATCCTATCTCATGTAATTTCATTGCCATGGTTATAATTCCCTCCATGTATCATCAACCAACCAAAGGGTATACCCTGTCAGCCTGTCCCCTGGTCATCAGCAGACAGCCCCTCTCCCTCTCTGGGTCTAGAGTCCCCAGCCGCTCCATGTCTCCACCTCATTGTCTCTGCCTCCATCTCTGGAGTCATTGCTTCTCAGGGTTAGGGTCCCGATCCTCCTGCTCTTCTCACTTGATGGTCCCAGGAACCTCCGTTCCTAGACTACAAAGTTAATCACTCCCCTCCCTTTGCCACAAAATGTCTACCTTTACATATCCATCCCTTACAATCAATCCTCCACTCCTGGACTGCAAGGTCAATCATTCCTCTAGTTTTGCTACAAAATGTCTACCTTTACATTTCCCACCCTCATAATCAGTCTTGATAGCAATTATTCACTATTGTACCACTAAAGACCTAGCTCCATCTCCTTTCATCAGTCCTGCCCAGACATATTGAATGCTACTCAGTGGAGATTCTGTTTCTTCCACGCCTTGTGGAAATTCATTGCTTTGTTGTTTCTTTTTCCAAAAAACGCTATCTTGGTGTTAAAATAGATTAAGTGTAAGTCCAAATGTAATTTGCCCTATATAATGTGCCCACTCTTCATAATGGACAGGACTTTCTTGAGAAATGAACCTCTCTGTCCTCCAGACTGCTGGCTTTCTGCTAATAAAGCCTGGATTGGTTCTCTCCCCATCTCTGGGATTGACTACAGTCACAGGGCCAATCCCTCTTTTCTGTTTGCCAACAGTCAGGTCCTCTCCCTGTCCATTATTGGGGGCCAGTTTTACTGGCACCACAACTGGACAATACCCACTCACTGACCATTTGTCTGAGACAGAGAAAGTGAGAACCTCAGGCATTTCTTTTTTTCCCAACAGGCTTCTGAGTAATAGCATTTGATTGAGCCTTGGTTAATAATATTTGTTTTTGTTTTTAAGTGCTATCGAGTCAGATCTGACTCATAGTGACTCAAAGGAATGACCCCTGCATTTGAACAGCCGACTTTCTGGTTCAAACCAACCTTTCAGTCCAGTGTATTGTGGTGGTGTGCCTTGGAGTCAGTTCTAAATCATAGAGACCCTGTGCAGGGTTTCCAAGACTGTAAGTCTTTAAGGAATCAGAAAGCATGATGTCTTTCTACCGTTGAACAGCTGGTAGTTTCAAACTACTGATCTTGAGGTTAGCAGAGCATTTCACAACCAGTACGCTACCAGAGCTCTTTGTACAAGGGTTAAATTCAGTGACCCTTGGAAATTCTGCCCTGAGTCCGAGTCTAAGTCTTTTCTGACTGGGCCTCCTGAGGATGGTTGCTCATGTGCAGAGAAGAGCAGACAAAGCCTTTCTGCAGCTGGAAGCCCAGCTGGCTCCACCCACCTGCTTTGCATATTCCTTCCAGTCCACCTGGTCTTCCAGAGCCCATATGAATGCTGGGTCTGCACTCAGGGGAAGATCTGTCTCATCTGGGGCACAGAGTGAACCATGGAAGGCCCAGCTCAGCTTCTCTGCCTGCTAGTGTTCTGGCTCCCAGGTGAGGGCAATAGGGATGGTTCTGTCAGTGAAAACTTTTTTCAATGTTTTTAGGTCCTAGAATCTAACACGTTTGCTAGGCAAGAAAAAAAAAAAGCTAAATATTGGTTTGTTTGGATTACATATGGGGGCTGTTGGGCAGACAATGTGGTATATATCGTTCAGAGCAAATGGGTGACTTTGTGATTTATTTCCAACTTCAGATACCATGGGAGACATTGTGCTGACTCAGTCCCCAGCTTCTTCCCTCTCTCTGTCTCCTGGTGAAAGAGTCTCCCTCACCTGCAAGTCCAGTCAGAGTATTAGCAATAACTTACACTGGTATCAGCAGAAACCTGGGCAGGCCCCCAGGCTCCTCATCTATTATGCAACCAGTAGGGCCAATGGCATCCCAGAGCGATTCAGTGGGAGTGGGTATGGGACAGACTTCACTCTCACCATCAGCAGCCTGGAAGCTGAAGATTTTGGTATTTATTACTGTCAACAGAGTAATACTTACCCTCCCACAATGTTACATGCTTGAACATAAACCCCACCACCCCGGGGAGCAGGTGCTTGAGGCTGGGTTCTCCCAGTGGCTTCTCTTTGTACCTCTAGCTGCTTCATGTCTTTTCAAAGGCAATCACTCTGTGATCCTGACTTATTTTGTAGAAGGAGCTGAGTTGACTCCTCAGCATTCCTTCTCCTTAGTCCCAATAACATAGATATAGACAGTGCCTGTCCTAATTTTATGAAAGACAGACATTATAGTGCTGGGGTTTAGTATCAGAGTTCCTATTTCAAAAGTGAAGCCAATCGTGATACTCTAAGCAGAACTGTTATAACAATTCTATTTAGATAATTAGAATCTAAACCATTTTCAAAACCTTGGACTCTCCTTGCCAGGGAAGCAGATAGTGGAAATGAGTGATTTTCACATGATTCTCCAGAGCCCAAGTGCAGCTGTATTGAAGGTATGTGATGCCTAACTCCATGGTCCTCAGACCTGTGTTGGCATCTAGAGGTAGAGGTACTGTTACTGTCACTATGAAGTCTGTTTTCTTCATTTCTGTCTGAAGGTCTGCCTGAAGGTGCTGGTGGAGAGTAGTGAATGAATCCTTTCCTTCTATCTGATCAATGTTGTGGGAGGGTTCATTTTTGGCAACACTACAAGAGATTATAGAGTAAAAAGATTTTGTGAAATATACTTCAAGGCTACATGGAAATGTTGAAGATGATAGAAGACACCCAGCAATGTCATTATTACCCTGACTCTCAAAAGGTTGCCCTTAGGAAAGGCCTAGCCCTATGCTTAGTTTTGCTTCCAAATATATTCAGGAAATTGGTTCTGTTCAATAAGCACTTGACTGCTTACCACTAGGTCATTGGTTCAAATCCAACAGTACTCCTTGGAAACCCGATGTAGGGTCGCTGTGAGTCAGAATTGAGTTCACAGCAATTAACGACACCTACAAACTCTTGTAGCATAGTGGTTACGAATTGGGCTGTGAACCTCAAGGTAAGCAGTTCGAAACTACCAGCAGTTCCGCAGGAGAAAGATGAGGTGTTCCGCTCCTGTAAAGATTTACAGCCCCAGAAACCCTGTGTAAGGTCACTCTGAGTCGGAACTGACTCCATGGCACTTAACAACAACAACAACAACAAAGTTGGTTAACATTCAAATAAAACACCATCAAATCATTTCATAAACTGAAAAAAACCTGAAAACATTATATCTAATAACATAGAAATTACTTAAGAAAACTTGAAGCTGTATCTTAATTTAAAACAATACCAAAAACCACAGAGTATTAGTGATGTAGCAGTGTTCATCTTTAAAATGCTCACAACTTGCTGCTCAATTTTCTCCAGGATTTTGTAGCATCTTGGACATCAGTGGGAGTTTGTTAGAAATGCAAAGTAGCAGCTCTCTCTGTATACCTGCTGAGTGAATTGTCCATATGCACTTGACAAGATGCCAGACCATTTGTATAAGTTTTAAGAAGTCAGATGTAGCAGACTTATATTATACATCAGTTCAAGAGTCCTGCCTTTATCTCCCAATGAGGGCATCTTATCTTTTAAATTTTATTTAAATCCATACGGTAAAAATTCACGCAGCTTTAATTTCCAATTAGTGCAATCTTAAATGTGGAAACATTTTAAAGATGATAACAATTTTGAAGTATAATTATCAAGAGTCTTTTCAAATACCTTGAAAGTTACATGGGCTTAAAGTGTTTTACTAACTTGACAAATTAATAAAATAAAAAGGTAAGAATTTTATACCTTTTGGTTGGAGTTCTGTTGACTTAAATCGACTTACGTAACTATGTTGGGGATTTTGTTCACGGTGATAATTCTGGATTTGTGCCAAGTTGGCTTGCCAGGAGTCTCAGGGGTTTCACAGTTAATCTGTCATCATTGTTTCCTGGATGACATCCAATATGGTTCAGTCCCCCATATGATGTGATCTGATGTGATCAGACCATATCTGATGTAATTATCCTTTATGTTATAAAGCATCACTCTTTGATGTTAAATAGGTCCAATATAATCCACAGGATTAGGTTGTGTCTTGAGTCAATCTCTTTTGTGATATGAAAGCAGAAATCAAGTGAGCAGAGTTCAGTGTGCTCTACTGCCACCAAGACCAAAAACCCTGGAGTGGAGTGCATCCTTTGACCTGGAGTTCCTACACTTTGTAGTTCCTGGATCCAGGACAAGATTGATGTCATGATGTATGGAGATCTCTAAGGAACAGTGAAGACTACAAGACCTATAGATGTTTATACGAGACAAAGACTTTTCCCAGAGGTAGCAAAGATGAAACTTTCCTCTAGAGCCAGCACTGTAAATTTAGACTTTGCCTTCTAAACAGTGAAACAATAAACTTCCGGTTGTTAAAGTAATCCACTTGTGATAGTTCTGTTATACTAGCATTAGATACCTAAGACATTCACTCTTTAAACTTGCCTTGAGAATGTTGCACCCTGGGTAATCACTGTCCCTTTAGCCTAGCCATGAGGTCATATAAAATCCATAGGCTCTAAACATACTTCACCAACCTGCAGCAGAATCATCCCGCTAAATCCTGCCTGTATAAGCCCAATCATTACTGACTTGATTCTCTGTGAATATGAAAACAAATGCTTGGTGATATAAGCTACTGAGTTTCTGTGTGGTCTGTTATTAATTAGTGTTATTGAAAAGCTAAGTAATAAAAATCACTAAATACCCACATATATTTATAAATATTTTGTTAAAAGTTATTAAAGTAAAGAACATGAGGGTAATTTGCTACAATTTGATGAACTTCACCTACACTCATGGATGTAGTAGCTGAAAATACCAACAGAGAGGGGAGGAGTCTTCATATCAAGTATCAATTCTATCTCCTCTGTACATCAGGTAGATAGGAAGACAAATTAGACATTTGCTACCTAAAATGAGGGGGCAATAAAAGCAAAAAGTGACTGGCTTACACGTTTTCAAGAGGGAGTATAGTATAAAAGTGTGCAAGGGAAGATAGTGTTCCCACTGAATAGTTTTCATCTTGTCTTCATGGGTCTGGTGAAAAGAGATGAAGATAAGATTCGTATGATTAAATAGTGAGTGATTGTTATCATTTCTAATTGTGACTGTCATGATTGTAAAGGTAGAAGTTTTGTAATAAGAACAGGGAAGTAGTTAATTTTGCAGTCCAGAAACAGAAGACCCTAGGACCATAAAGGGAAGAGAGCACAAGCTGAATGCAGAACCCTATCCAGAGAAGCCATGAAACCAGAGTTGGAGGCAGAGATGAGGTCATGGTGAGAGAGAGAGCAGCTGAGGGCTCTAGTAGATTCATGGAAAGAGAAAGACTGAGTGCTGACAGCCAGGAGGCAGGCTTGCAGAATGTGCCCTTTGGTGGTTTAAATTATTATATATGCCTGAGTGTTTAAAATAAAACAAGCCCGGGTCTAAAATTAATAGAGAGAAATACTGTTAACTGATGATATATGGAAGGGATTATAGTCATTATAGTGAAACAATGTATATGATTTGTTGAATGTAAAACTGATGATCTGCCCTTTAGGTTTTCACTCAATTCATAGTAAAAGCTTAAAAATTAAAAAATTAAAATGGAATGCATAAATAAAATACTTTGAAGCAGATTTCTAAGGATATAAGCAATAAATAGTAATATATGTTTTTATTATAAAATAATATAATGTATCTTACATAGATGTTAAGAAGTGATGCTGTAGGAGAAGCACTAGACTGCTACCTGTAACATCCCCATCAGTCACTCCACTGAATTCTATAAAGGGTCACTGTGAGTCAAGGGCACTTAATAACAAAAATAAGAACACGTATTTAGAATATCTTACAAGTTTAACTACCACTAAAGCTATCCGTACACACCAATGCTTAACACAAGTGTATCCAATATATTATTTAATGAATTAAATGTGTTCAGAATAAACTATTTACCCTCATAAAAAATAATAAAACAGATATGGCTAGAGGAGGGGTCTTTATGTGGCACTTTAGGATAAGTACTGGACTGCTAACTGTAAGGTCAGTGGTTCAAACCCATCAGTCTCTCCTTGTAAGCACTCTACAGGGTTATTGTGCGTCAGAACCAACTCAAGGGCACTTAGTAACAACAACAATAGCTATAGAATTTTCCTTAAAATCACTGTCTCTGTCTAATCTGCCAAAATTAAAAAAAAAAAAAAAGTTTATTTTTTATTGGTAGAGGTCCAAAGACCTTAATAAGGATCAATGTTTATAATACTTAACAATAAAATATTACAGGCTATAAAATTTACATTTCCTGTAGTCTGAAGAATGATATAATTTCTAGGTTTGTGATTGTTGGGTTTTTGTTTTTTTTCTTATGAAATCTGTTTGATACCCTGATGGCATAAGTCACAGTAGTTAAAATTTATATAAATAATAAAAATAAAATAAACCATCCAATAAACACTCCAACAAAAATAGATTACATACATGGATAAGTAATCTTATCTTAATATGATATCTCAGGGTCAATGCCTAGACTCTGCGGGGAAGCAAAGCAGACCCTAGAAAGAAGTAGTTATGAAGTTTGTCGTATTTACTTAATAATATATCTTAATGTGACTTTTAGTTCTACAGATATATCAGTAACATGCAAAATATTCTTTATATAATTCTTCCCCTCATTTTTTGTTTTTATCACTATTTGTATATACTTCATGCAAATAGTTCACCATAACATTCATTTATTCTTATGTTTGATAGATTCTTTATTAAAAACATGTAAAATAAAGGGTTTAGAATGATCAGGAATCAATACTTATTATAAGCTCTTCAAATTGACCATACATTCTCTTTATTAGGATATTTTCTTTCGTGTTTATATTTGAATCACTTTCTAGTACCTTTTCCCTTCCATCTGCAGTGTTCCTATTGTTTTTTTTTTTTTTTTTTTTTTGCTTTGTTTTAGGGCCAGTCTGGTGGATATTAACTGTCTCCTTTTTTGGTTGTCTGGGGATGTTTTAGTATCACCCTTATTCCTGAAGGATTGGTTTCCTGGGTAGAGTATACTTGCTAGACAGGTTTTTGTTTTGGTGTTTTCCTTTTAGCAATTTAAAGATATTATTCAATTGCCTTCTGGTCTCCAAAGCTTCTGAGGTTAAAAAAATACAACAAAAAAAGTTCTTACACTTATAGGGGACAATTGGTGTGTGAATGTTAGCTTCTTTCTCATTGCCGTATTGATTCTGACTTTGTCTTTCATTTTTGGGATCTTAACTATAATGTCACCTCCTTTGCTGCACAGTGGTTACAGTGCCCAGCTGATAACCAAACGAATGCTCATTTGAATCCACTCTCTGCTCCATGGTGGAAAGATGTAACAATCTGCTTCCCTAAAGATTTGCAACCTTAGAAACCCTATGGAGCAGTTCTCTGTCCTATAGTGTCACTGTGACTTGGAATCGAAATGATGACATTAGGTTTCAGGGGGTTTCACTGTGATGGGTCTTGGTTTAGAACTCTTTGGGTTGATCCTATCCGGGTTTCTTTGAGCTTCCTGGATTTGTAGATTCATGTCCTTCAGTTGACTGGGGAAATTGTCTCTCATGATTTCTTCAGATATTCTTT
Source organism: Chrysochloris asiatica (assembly GCF_000296735.1). Lineage (NCBI taxonomy): Eukaryota > Metazoa > Chordata > Mammalia > Afrosoricida > Chrysochloridae > Chrysochloris > Chrysochloris asiatica. Next base: position 101,803 of record NW_006409250.1, on the reverse strand, counting down.
CTACACCTTTGTCTCTCACATCTCCTTCTGAATTCTCATGTTGTATATATTAGGTCTTTGTTGCTGTTCCAGTTGAATTAAACTCTGCTCAGCCTTCTTGAGCCTCCATTCTTGTTATTCTTCAACATCTGCGACTTTAACTATTTATGCTCAACTTCATTGATCCTTCTGCTGTTTAAATCTCTCTGTAAGTCCTTCTATTTTGTTTGTCATTTCTATAATTGTTCATTTGTTTTTAGGGTTTATTTTTTAGATATTAATTGAAATTTTTTCTTTTAGTTCTTTTTTATTATTTTCCTGAATACTTTATTTATGTTTAATGCTGTTGTATTATAGTCTTCTTTTTTTTATTATTATTTGCTCATCCCTATTTGAGTGTTTATTCCCTTTGTTTTGCTCATTTAGATGGATCATTGTTTTCCTGTTATTTGTGTGTGTGTTATTTTTGTTGTGACTCTGGGATTTTCAGCTGTGTTATCTTTTTCAGTTCTCTTCAGCATTTGGTGGTTTTGTCTGCATTTCGTTCATTAAAAACTTTTTAGGTGGACAGCAAGTTTTTACTTACTCTTTATTCTCTCTCTTTTTTCCCCTCACTTTTATTTAGAATTTGAAAGCTCCAGATCAATTTTTCACCTTTTCCAAGTGCTCCAGAACGGATGCTGTGATCAATCTGTCCACCAGGAGGCACCAAACATCAGAGGATGATTGTGTGCTCATCACACATCCAATTGGGAGCTCTGTCCTTTCCCTCTCTCTCTCTCTCTGGTTACTGCTGGTTTTCCTGCTCTGTTTGTGTGACCATGTTTTTAGGAAGAGTACCTACACCTAGGGAGAGCTCTTTGGGTCTGATTATTGTCTTTCAGTTTTCCTAAGGCATCATTCCTGTTCTGGGGGCCTGCTTCTGTCTGAGCTGATTTTCAGAGGGAAGTTCTGCAGTCTTTCCTCGTTTCAGGAGAGGTATGTTGGAAATTCCTAAAAGAACATCCAAAATGATCTATGTTTTTAATTTAGGACCCGCTTACACTGTGATGGTTGTGGAGTGAGGGGACAATCTCCTCTTTACTTCCTAGTGTCTCCACTTTCGGGGACTGCGGTAGGAATTTGTATCAGTATAATGTAGTTCTTGGTTCAAGCTCACCCGTCAGTCCTCTGAAATCCTATACAGGGTTGCTATGGGTCGGAACTGACTGGACGGTACATAACAACAACAAGGAGAGTAGAGTCCTAGTGTGCTGCTGCGGGTTAATGTGCTGGACAACAAGGTCAGTTTACATTGTAAGGTCGGCTGCTCAAGCTCACTAGCTGCCCTTTAGAAACCCCATGCAGGGTCCCTATGAGTCCGCACCAACTCAAAGGCACTTAACAACAGCAACAACAGTGGATTGCAATTACGGGGTGAAAGACGAATTATCACATTCTGTAGAAGTCCCAGAGAGGTCTGCCTTGTTGCTATTGGAGACCACACCACAGTGTTCTGACTGTGGCTGTAACCTCCATTCAAGATGCTTGCTCCCTAGCACACAGTAGCCTTAGACAGCAGTTCTCAGTGTAGATCAGAAGGAGAAGCTGACAGATCCAAGCTGATCCTCATGGTGCCCCAAGAGGACCCTAGGGTGCTGACTGTGGAGTCCGCTCCTCTACAGTAGCATTCTCCAACAGTTTGTAAATCCCTGGTAATGGGCAGGGATGAGGTGGAGTAGGGAGTGTCACCCTGGTTAGATGTGCTCTGCCTTGTTGTTATTATTTCTCTCTATTGAAGACTGTTGTGAATGAAACCACCACTCAAGATGGCGCCTTCCCAGCACACAATATCCTCACACAGCAGGTTTTCTGATATGGGGGCAAAGAAACAACAACCACACACACAAAACTCACTGTCAGTGAGTTGATTCTGATTCATAACAACCCTGATAGGGATTGTGAGGCTGTAAATGTTCCTGAGAGTAGACGGCCTTTACTTCTCCCATAGATCAGCTGATGGGTTTCAACTGACGACATTTTGTTTAGTAGTCCATTGCCTATTCTACAGCATCATCATGAAATGGGTGCAGATAGATCCAAATTGACTCCTAGTGTGATTTTTTTCCTGCTGGTTTCAGAATCCTGAGCCACAGGGTGCTCAGAGAGGCAGGTAGAGTGCTGACTCTGAAGAGACTTCAACTCACTGTAGACCTGCAGGTAACCATGTTTGTGTGGGAGGGGGTGTCATACTCTGAACAGGCCCCTAGGAATCACTTTTTGCGTTCAGACACCCCCAGTAGCATGTTAGCTGTGGGTGTAGCCTCCACTCAAGTTGATTGTTTCCAAGAATACACCAGGTTCAGTCAGCCATCATCAGTTCCAAAGGGACAAGCAAATCCCAAACTGATTGCCTAATATATGTGTGCCGTTAGTTTCTAAGGCCTGTGCTGAGGGGTGTGCAGGTGTAACATTGGCTATAAGAGCACTGTCCATTGTGGTGGTCTCTGTAACAATTCCCAGGAGGCCTGAAGCTGACAGGGCCCAGGTTGGGGAGGGGCTGGATACATGAGTCAAAATCAACCAAGAGGCACTGGGCTTGGTTTTCACCTGAGAACCACTAAAGAACATGCTTATATTTATGTTTCTTCAGTGTTGACTCTGGAGTTCCAGATGCTTGATACTGGAATTCAATAAGCAGCTACAAAGAGGGTGCGTTTACCTGGTTGGAGATACTGAGGAAATGCTCCTACTGACTTTCCCATGACAAAGGTGGGGGTCTCTCTCTGTCTTTCCCTCAGGGGTGCCCCTGCACAGGCTCTTCCGTGGTGCCCTGCTGTTTGTGGGAACCACACATTTCCATCTGTGGAGTCTGTGGTCTGAGGTCTTTCCCTTGTCCTTCTGCCCTGCCACTTGCTCTCTGTCTCAGTGCCTGATCTTTTAGGGCCTTAAGGAGACTTAGCAGCACTTGCTCAAAGAACCCCTGTTTCCTCTGCCCTCTCTCATTTCACAGCCAAGTATTCCTACGACAATTTTGTAGACTCTTGATAAGGCACTGTTGAAGACGCACTGGACCACAAGGTGGATGTGAACACAAGGTCAGCAGTTCACATCCACCAGCCATTCATCGGTGATGCTCTACAAGGTTGCTGTGAGTTGTGACAGACTGACATCACTAACAACAACCGCAGCTCAGCCTGGTTAGCTTTCTTTCTGTTTTCCCTATTTGAGTTGTTGCCAAGTCCTGTCCCCAGATGGCTGCTATGAGTGAGTGCTACTAATACTACAGGGATGTCCTCCCACCTTCTGTGCCATCCCTGTGCTGTCTCTCCCCAGTATCTGGATGGAAGCCCATCCTCCAGCACATCTGCTAATGTCCAGAGTTCTAACATCTCAGGAATGCTTGTTTTCAGTTGGTAAGTGGGTCCACTGCTCAGGGAATTAATGGGAAGGCTAAAGACAGGTTTGCAAGCTCTCTGTAATAATAATTCCCAATATCCTTATCACATGTATATGCCTATTTTACAATATTGTCAGTAGAAATCAATATCCCTAAGGCAGTCAAACAAACAAACCTTTTAAATACTCATGGTCAATTTTTTGCTCTAACTTGGACTAACCCCATTCATATGGCCTTGGTCCTCTGGCAGGGGGTGGTTTCCAGGAGGCCTAGGCCCTGTATCATTAGCATCAATGTCACCTCCGATCCTGTATGCACCAGTGTACACAACGTCTGGGATTCCCTTTCCTCAGTATGCAGTTGTATGCACAGAGTTCCACTTGGGGTATTCCTAGGGAATCATCACAGGACATATTTGCCATTATGTTGCATGCCCATTCCTCTAGAGGAAGCAGCCATCCATTTAACAACTGGATCTGGGTTTGAATACTGCCTAGTTCCAGGACTAGGGTAGGGAAATTATGACTTTTGTGTGAAGCAAGCACACTTGGTCTCCTGCTCCAACGTTTATACTTTTCTGAATATAGATGCCAAGCAGCACCTTTTACTACCCATGAAGACTCATAGGAATCTAGGGATCAACAGGCTTGGGGGGGGTATCTATCTACTCAGTGTTCCTACCCCATGTTTCAGGGTCCCAGGTTACCACAAGGAAGACAGTATCTTTTATCAGCATTCAATATTTTTTCAAGACCATCAATCAGATTTTAATTCCTGACTTTATTCATTAACTTGTTTTCTTTCTTGCTGCAGAAAACATACTGCCTGTTTACGCAATCAAAGAGGTTCTAGATCTCTACAATTTGTTTTTCATTGTTTAACTGTCCTTGTATGCATTCTAATCCTTTCTCCATAGACTTGAATCCTGTATTAGAGCTTGTTCTCCTTCAACAGCGTGTTCACTCAAGTCATCTCCAATGTTGTTGTTAAGTGTCTTTGAGTCGATTCTGATCCATAGCGATCCTACGTATGGTTTCCAAGGAGCAGCTGGTGAGCTTAAACCGCCATTGTTGTTGTTGTTGTTAAGTGCCGTCGAGTCGTTTCCGACCCATAGCGACCCTGTACAGGGTTTCCGAGGGTGTAAATCCTTACGGGAGTAGAAAGCCTCATCTTTCTCCCATGGAGCAGCTGGTAGTTTCGAACTGCTGACCTTACGGTTCGCAGCCCGATTCGTAAACACTACGCTACCAGACTGCCATTAGAGCTCTAAAAATTGAGTCTCCATCTTGTGCCCTGACCTAATTGTATTCCATTATGTGTGGGATACCAACTGCCCATGGGTACTGAGTGATCTAGTTCTGAAACCTTATTTCCCTGCCTGCTTTCTAATGTCTTTCCTGTTAACAACTGTTTTAACAGACACTGAGATAAAGTTGAGAAAAATCAGAGGATTTTGGAGAGTAACACCTGTTTAAAAAAAAAAAAGAGAAATTGGGTGAATTTGTTTAGGAAAAAATCCTAGTCTGTGATACATACCTGACAATGTATTTGGTAAATTCAGTAGAACATCACTGAGCTCATTAGAAGAATCTTGCAACTTGTATATTGGGCTGGCATCATTGGCTAGGCCTTAGTGTTCCTCCTATTCTCAGTCACAAGTTGGGATCTATTTCTGTGGTGGCCATGTTGGAAGTTGGATAAGAGACACAGATAGCCTCATGTTTCCGGTTTGCATCTGCAGAGTCTGGGGGAAGTTAGCTCAGTGTAGGGGGATTACAACACATTTTGTTATTGACACTACTATTTTCTTGTGTAATCCTTTTCGTGACGGTAGCAATGGAGCATTCTGTTTGAACCCATATGATTCAATCTGAGGTTACCAACAGTGTCAAAAAGGAGATTTTTTTGAAAAAGGAGACAGAATTGGGGCTTTGAAAAGAAGCAAACTTTTCCATATCTTTATTTCATAAGTCCCAATTACTTGTCCCAACTGAACAGGAAACAGTTCCTAATGATCAGTATGGTGTATCTGTCCTTCCTTTATTTTGTTCTGCAATGAAGGGTTAGCATATGATTTGTGGTACACACAGTAGTGCTCATTTCTGATACTCTTGCTAACTACTATGCTCATTTAAGCATTCTGGTCAGATCCATGACAGATGGAGAAACTGCCCCTGTATGGTATCATTGAGTCTTCCTGTAGCTCTGCCTTCTCCCCTGCTGATATGATGGCTGCATAACCACCGACATCCACCCCTAACTTCTAACAACTGCCATCACCCTTATGTTTACCATCTGACTTAACCCAGAAACCCTAACTGTAAACAGAAAGCATCAACCCAATTCTAAACTCTGAATACAAAACCTTATCAGAGCCCAGGAGTACTGGTCTGCAGAGTTGGTTTCAAGCTTACCAGCAGCTCTTTAGAAACCCTCTACAGGGTCACTGTGGGTTGGAACTGACTCAAAAGCATGTAAAAACAACCTACCACTAAACCTGTAACCTTAACCCTAACTCCAATGTAAGCTCCTTAATCCTAACTAATGCAAGATAGATCCCTAGCCCTAACTACAATACAAGATCATTAACCCTAACTCCAGTATCAACTCTTACAACTAGTGATTCTTTCAGAGGTGAACTTGGTTTAATTGTCTCTTTCCTTTATGCAAAATAAAAAACCTAATAAAAATTAAGATCTTGGGCAGCCTTGTGGTTAAGAATTGGGCTGCTAACCACAAAGTCAGCACTTGGAGTCTCCCAGTTGTTGGGCGATAGAAAGATGGGGTTTTGTACTTCCGTAAAGATTTAAAGCCCCTAAAAAGCAAAATAAAGACTTAAAGCCTCGCAAATAAATAGATAAATATCCTACTGAATTTTATTGGGCTACAATTGTACCTTAATGTTGAAAACGTCCTCGTATTGCTTCTCCCCTCTATACCCCAATTCTAATAACTATGTTATTCATGAAAATGATTATGAATAGTACAAACAAAAGTGTTTAGAGGTGCCAGTGATTCCTGATGAATCCTTTGTACATGACAAAAGGACATTCTTCTGTACAAAGATGAGCAGAACTTGAGAATCTTCCAGTTGTTTCACTCCCCTTGGTTGTTCTGCTCCCCCAATTCTCCTGAATTTCTAACTATAATGGTAATATCACAGGACAGGGCTTTCCTGTTTCCCATGGTTTTACCTCAGTAAACCATCACTGCTTTTATCTCAAACCCTTTGAAGATGTGATAGCCAAGGGAACAAAGGGAAGCTTTCTGTTCATAATAGCAAAAGAAGGCAGGGATTTCTTAAGGTAGAGAACCTCACAGTATTGCATCTCCAGTGTATCCATATATACAGCGCATTTGGAGTATGGAGAGACAAATCATCCAGGACACGAGGCTTATCGTATGAAATACTCTGACCTTTTCTGTTCTCTTCTACTTTATTCTATTGTTCTATTATATGTCATTAAAATTTTACAAGTTATGTCCGTATAAATTAATATCTCGATTCATGAGTGGATAGCACACCCACCCCCATTGTACACAATAGTGATTGGGGAATATGCTCAAAGTGTGGCATATTCCTAAGTCCTTAGAGAGCAAGCTTGGAAGAATTATATTGGAGAAAATCCCAAAGTGATGGTGATGATAGGTGGTGGTGTTGGTGTGCCATGGAGTTAGTTTAGACTCATAGTGATCCGGCTTGGGGTTTCTGATCTGTAAATCTTTATGTGAGCAGAAAAAACTCACCTTTCTCCCATGAAATGACTGCTAGTTTCGAACTGTTGACCTTGAGGTTAGTATCCCGACATATATATATATATATATATGTTGTTATGTGCCGTGGAGTCGGTTCTGACTCATAGCGACCCTGTACAGGGTTTTCGAGGCTGTAAATTTTTTTACGGGAGCAGAAAGCCTCCTCTTTCTCCAACGGAACGTCTGGTAATTTCGAACTGCTGACCCAGAGGTAAGCAGCCCAATTCATAACCACTACGCTACCAGAGCTCCATATATATATTCTGACTGTGAGTCAAGGATTAGGTACTGAAGAAAGAGTGAAAAGATTAAGTCGGTTGAATATGAAATATATAAGAAAAAGTGACTCTTGTCCCTCATCTGATTATTCAGTAATGCTTGTTAGTAATCTCATACATGAGCCCTGGATATCCACAGACAAATGTAAAAACCTTCCCTAAAAGCCGAGACTGTAAATTCCAAAAAGGCAAGCCCCCCACACCCCCTCCAAAAAAAAAAAAAAAAAAAAAAAGCTAAAGAGGATAGAGAGAAACACTATAAACTGATGATATATGGAGGGGCTAATAATCAATGTAATGAAACAAGCTATATGAATGGTTGAATGTGAAGCTGATGATGTGCCCTGTAAACTTTCACTCAATCCAAAATAAAAACATTTAATTAAAAAAAGAAAAAGAAAAAGTGACTCTTAATTCACCAAAGCCTTTGGTATGAATTGCATCTCAATGTAAAGAAAACAAAAATTCTCACCACTGGGCCAATAAACATCATTCTTATTAATGGAGAAAAGATTGAAGTTTTCAAAGACTTCATTTTGCTTGCATCAAAGGAAACACCCATGGAAGCAGCCTCACCTGCAGGTCCAGTCAAGAAATCAAACAACCTACTGTCTTAGGGAAATCTGCTGCCCAAGACCTTTTTAAAGTGTTGAAGAACAAGGATGTCAGTTTGAGGATTAAGGTGCACCTGACCCAAGCCATGGTATTTTCAATAACCTCAAATGCACGTGGAAGTTAGACAGTGAATAGGGAAGACTATAGAAGAGTTGATGCATTTGATTTGTGTTTCAGGAGAATATTGAAAGTACTATGGACTGCCAAAACAGCAGACAGGTCTATGTTGAATGAAATACAGCCAGAGTGCTCCTTGGAAGCCAGGATGACCAGACTTTGTTTCTCATACTTTGGACATATTGTCAAGAGGGAGAAGGATATCATGTATGATAAGATGGAGTGTCAGAGAAAAAGAGGCAACACCCTACAATATGAATTGGCAAATTTGCAGCATCAATGGGCTCAAATGTATCAACGATGGTGCGGGTGGCCCACGACAGAGCAGTATTTCATTCTGTTGTGCATAGGGTCAGTATGAAAGGGGACCTACTCAATGGTCCCTAATAATAACAACAAGTGAGGACTTAACCCTTAATGGATTTTTGGATGAAAATATTTGAATATTTCCTGAGTGGGCATGGTTGAAGGTCTGAGGGATTTAGTATAAACTAATGTAAAATAATTAGGTTGGTAAAACATGTGAACCAGAAAGTTAACAGACACAACATGGCTGATGATGAAACCTTCTTTCATTGGACTTAAAGCTGTTTTCTAGGTGACTCTGCTAAGTTATTCAGTCTGATCTTCATGACAATTATAATTAAAATACTGTAATCATATTAAATTCAACTAATGACAACATACATTGAGTTCTTCATACAGTTCTGCTTTTTCTTGCTTAATTAGAAACCAGCATTGTGAGGGGAAAAAACATATTTTCAGAAAGATGAAAACCAAGGCAAAGAAAGGTGTAGTGGCTTGATCAGTCACACAATCAGTTTGAAAAGCAGCTTCATGAATCCACATGGTTTGACTTTAGGGTTTGTGACTCTAAACAACTCATCTGTGACTGGATGAAACTCTAATACATAAATGGATGCCAGTTCACTAAAATTTGGCATAGTATTGATAAAGCTGTTTTCTGAGAGTTACTGAAAAAATGGGGAAGCAAAATAAAAAATAAATTAATTATATACATGAGAAGCAGCCTCTCATCCTCTGTGGTGGGATGTCTGTCCTTGGACATAGCTCATATCAGCATTTCCTCAAAGTGCTTAGGAACATAAAGGAAACCTAGAGTAGATTTCCATCTAGTAGACCTAGGATATGAGCATGTGTTTCTGAGATTGTGACGCAGATGAATTTGATAACATGAACATCCTTTATGGAATGGAGAGATGCTTAGACTCTAGTTTTTCTTCAATGAAATGGTATCACATGACCCTTATGGAGACTTCTGGTTGTCTGTTACTTTTGCACCCACTCTCCTTGGTCTACTTCAATGTTTCTTCTTATTAAATCTCAAACACTATGAGGCTTCTGCAGGTGCCTTAAGGAAGATTGCAAAGCAAACTAAAGGCTTATGCTGGAAGAAAAAGTTCTAATTCCATCCTGATTTTATGGAGATCCTATCATGACCCACAAAAAACTCTAAGTGTGTTTGAGAGAGAGAAAGCGAGAATCTCTGGCATTTCTTTTCTTCCCAACAGGCTTGTGAGAAATTGCATTTGATTGAGGCTTGGTTGATAATGTTTGTTTTTGTTTTTAAGTGCTGTCGAGTCAGATCTGACTCAGCGTAGCTCCTGCATTTGAACAGCTGACCTTCTGGTTCAAAGCAACCTTTCAGTCCAGTGCATTGTGGTGGTGTGCCTTAGAGTCAGTTCTGAATCACAGAGACCCTATAGAGGGTTTCCAAGACTGTCAATCTTTATGGGATCAGAAAGCATGACATCTTCCTACCGTTGAACAGATGGTAGTTTCAAACTACTGACCTTGAGGTTAGCAGCGCATTTCATAACCAGTAAACTACCAGAGTTCTTTGTACAAGAGTTAAATTCTGCCCTAAGTCTGATCTAAGTCTTTTCTGACTGGGCCTCCTGAGGATGGTTGCTCATGTGCAAAGAAGAGGAGACAAAGCCTCACTGCTGCTGGAAGCCCAGCTGGCCCCACCCACCTGCTTTGCATATTCCTCCCAGTCCACCTGGTACTCCAGAGCCCATATGAATGCTGGGTCTGCACTCAGGGGAAGATCTGTCTCACTTGGGGCACAGAGTGAACCATGGAAGGCCCAGCTCAGCTTCTCTGCCTGCTAGTGTTCTGGCTCCCAGGTGAGGGCAATAGGGATGGTTCTCTCAGTGAAGACTTTTCCAGTGTTTTTAGGTCCTGGAATCTAACACCTTGGCTAGGCAAGGAAAAAAAAAATAAAGCTAAATATTGGTTTATTTGGATTACAGATTGGGACTGCTGGGAAGACAATGTGGTATATATAGTCCAGATCAAATGGGTGACTTTCTGTTTTATTTCCAACTTCAGATGTCATGGGAGACATTGTGATGACGCAATCCCCAGCTTCCCTCTCTTTGTCTCCTGGTGAAAGAGTCTCCCTCACCTGCAAATCCAGTCAGAGTATAAGCAATGACTTAAACTGGTATCAGCAGAAACCTTGGCAGGCTTCCAGGCTCCTCATCAGTTATGCAACCAGCAGGGCTGATGGGATCCCAGAGAGATTCAGTGGGAGTGGGTCTGGGACAGACTTCACTCTCACTATCAGCAGCCTGGAAGCTGAAGATTTTGGAACTTATTACTGTCAAAAGGGTTATACTCCTCCCACAGTGTTACATGCTTGAACATACACTCCACCACCCTGGGGAGCAGATGGGTGGGGCTGGACTCTCCCAGCTGCTTCTCTTTGTGTCTTTATGCTTGTGTCTTTCCAGATGCAACCACTCTGTGAAGGTCATGACTTATTTTGTTAAAGGGACTAGGTTGAGTCCTCCACGTCCCTACTCTCATTCTTTCTCCTTAGTCCCAGAAATATAGACACAGACAGTGCCTGTCCTAATTTTATGAAGGACAGAAATTATAATGCTGGGGATTAGTATCAGAGTTCATGTTTTAAAAGTGAAGCCATTCTTAATATTCTAATCAGAGCTGTTATAACAATTCTATTTTGATAATTAGAATCTAAACAACTTTCAAAACCTTGGGATTCTCCTTGCCAGGGAAGTAGATACTGAAAATGCTTCTTACATGATTCTCCTGAGCCCAAGTGCAGCTGTACTGAAGGTATCAGGCCCCTAACTCCATGGTTCTCAGACCTGTGTTGGCATTCAGGGCTGGAGGTGATGATGCTCTCACTATGAAGTCTGTTTTCTTCATTTCTGTCTGAGGGTCTCCCTGAAGGCGCTGATGGAGAGTAATGAATCATTTCCTTTTGTCTGATCCATTTTGGAGGAGGGTCCATTTTTGGCAACACTACAGGAGACTATAGAGTAAAAAGGTTTTGTGAAATGTACTTCAAGGCTACATGGAAAAGTTGAAGATGATAGACAACACCAGCAATGTCATTATTACCCCGACTCTCAAAAGGTTGTAGCCTGGAAAGGCCTAGACTATTCTTAGATTTGCTTCAAATATATTCAGGAATTTTGTACTGCATAACAAGCACTTGACTTCTTACCACTAGATCATCAGTTTAAATACAACAGTGCTCCTTGGAAACCTGATATCAGGTCATTGTGAGTCAGAATCTAGTCAACAGCACTTAAGACCACCAACAAACTTGGGTAAATTTGTAAACATAGAAATAAAACACCATTAAATCATTTCATGAACAGAAAAAAAGCCTGAAATATTGTATCCAATACATAGAAATTACTTTAAACAACTTGAAGATGTGTCTTAACTTAAAACAACAACAGACTATTAGTGCTGTTAATGCTGCTCCAGTTTCTCAGAATTCAGTAGTATCTTGGACATCAGTGGGAGTTTGATAGAAATGCAAAGTAGCAGGTCTCTCCATTAACTGCTGATGGAAATATGCACTTGGCAAGAGTCCAGATATTTTGTATATGTTTTAAAAAGTCAGGTGAAGTGGATATATACATCAGTTAAAGAGTCCTGTCTTTTATCTCCAATGAGAACATCTAAAAATATTTTAATTTCTATCCATTTTGTAAAAATACACTCAGCTTTAACTTACAATTTGTGCAGTCCAAAACTGGGAAACATTTTAAATATAACAGTTCTAAAGTATAATTATCAAAATTCTACTCAAATACCTTAAAAATTACATGGGTTAAAGTGATTTAGTAACTTGAGAAATTACTAAAGTAAAAAGGTAAAAAGTATATACATTTTGGTTGGATTTCTTTTGACTTAAATTGAGTTGCATTACTAAGTTGGGATTTTGTTAAATAATTCTGGATTTGAGCCAACTGGGCTCACCCAGAAGTTTCAGGAGTTTCACAGTTAATCTGTAGTTATTGTCTCCAGGATGAGATCTAATATGGTTCAGTGACCCACATGATGAGACTTGGGATGATCAGGCCTGATCTGATGTACTTACCTTTTATGTTGTAAATCTTCATTCTATGATGTTAAATAGGTCAGATAGACTCCACAGGGTTAGGTTGTATCTTGAGTCAGTCTCTCTTGAAATCTGAATGCAGAAATCATTGAGTAGAGTTCAGTGTTCTCTACTGTCACCAAGACAGAAAATCTGGGAGGGGAGGACATCACTTGGACCTGGGGTCTGTACAGTTTGTAACTCCTAGATCCAGGGCAAGATTGATGTCATGATGTATGGGGCTTTCTAAGGGATAGTGAAGACTACAGGGTTTAGAGATGTTGACAGGCGACAAAGACCTTTCCTAGAGTTAACAAAGATGACAATTTTCTCTAGAGACAGCACTGTAAATGATGGACTTCTAATGTCCTAAATAGTGAAACAATAAACGTCTGGTTGTTAAAGCAACTCACTTGTGATATTTCGGTTCTAGTAGCATTAGATACCTAAGACATTCACTCTTGAAATTCGCCTTGAGAATGTTGCACCCTGGGTAGTCACTGCCCCTTTATCGTTAATCTGAGATTAAACATAATCCATAGGCTCTACACACACTTGACCAACCTGCAGCAGAATCATCCTGCTAAATCCTGGCTGTATAAGTCAATGATTATTGACGTGGTCCTCCGTGACTATGAAAACAAATGCTTGGTGATATAAGCTACTGAGCTTCTGAGTGTTTTGTTATTGACTAGTATTATTGAAAAGCTGAGTAATAAAATCACAAAATATCCACACATATACTTAGAAACATTTTGTTAAAAGTTAAAATGGAAAGGAAACGAGGGTAAATTGCTACAATTTGATGAACTCCACCTGTACTCATGGATGTGGTAGCTCAAAATACCAACAGAGAGTAAAGGAGTCTTCACATCAACTATCCATCCAATCCCTTCTGTATACAGGGTAGATAGGTATGGGCAACTTAGACATTGGCCACCTAAAATGTAAGGGCAACAAAGGCACAAAGTGAATGGCTTACAAGATTTCAGGAGGGAGTATAGATTAAGTGTGCAGGGGAAGATAGCATCCCCACTGAATACTTTTCATCTTGTCTGGATGGCTCTGATGAAAAGAGATGGTTAAGATTATTATGATTCAACAGTGAGTAATTGTTATCATGACTAATTGTGACTGTCACAATTGTAAAGGTAGAAGTTTTATAATAAGAACAGGGAAGTAGTTAATTTTGCAGTCCAGAAACAGAGGACCCTAGGACCATAAAGGGAAGAGAGCACAAGCTGAATGCAGAACCCTATCCAGAGAAGCCATGACACCAGAGTTGGAGGCAGAGATGAGGACATGGAGAGAGAGAGAGCGCAGCTGAGGACTCTAGATTCATGGAACGAGAAAGACTGAGTGCTGATGGCCAAGAGGCAGGCTTGCAGAATGTGCCCTTTGGTGGTTTAAATTATTACATATGCCTTAGTGTTTTTTTTTTTTTTTTTTTAAAGGAGCTAAAATGAATAGAGGGAAATAATGTTAACTGATGATATATGGAGGTGATGATGGTTATTGTAGTGAAACAATGTATAAGATTTATTGAATGTAAAACTGATGATCTGCCCTGTAAACTTTCACTCAATCCACAGTAAAAACTTGAAAAAAAAATTAGAATGTAATGTATAAATAAAATACTTTGGAACAGAATTCTAAGGATATAAAATGCAAGCAATTAATAGTAATAAACTTTTTTTAAATAAAATATTACAATGTATCTTACATAGATATTAAGACGTTCTTCTGTAGGAGAAGTACTAGACTGCTAACTATAAACACCCCATCAGTCACGCCTCTGAATTCCTATAAAGATTCACTATGACTCAAGGGCAGTTAATAACAACAACAAAAACATGTATTTAGAATATCTTACAAATTTAACTACCACTAAAGCTATCCATACACACCAATGCTCAACACAAGTGTATCTAATATATTATTTAATGAATTAAATGTGTTCAGAATAAACTACTTACCTTCATAAAAAAATGATAAAAAAGATATGACTAGAGGAGGGGTCTTCATGTGGCACTTTAGGATAAGTACTGGACTGCTAACCGTAAGGTCAGTGGTTCAAACCCATCAGTCTCTCCTTGTAAACACTCTACAGGGTTGCTGTGAGTCAGAACCAACTCGAGGTCACTTAACAACAACAACAACAACAACGGCTATAGAAATTTTCTTGCAATGTTTATCTCTATATAATCCACCAAAATGGAGTGCTTACTTAAAAAAAAAAAAAAAGTTTATGTTTTTATTGGTAGCATTTCAAAGACCTTAATAAGGATCAATTTTTCTAATACTTAGGGATAAATTATTATAATCTATAAAATTTACATTTTCTGTAGTCTAAAACTGATATTGTTTCTAGGTTTGTGATTGCTGTCTTTTCTTTTTTCATTTTTTTCTTATGAAATCAGTTTGATACCTGATGACATAAATCACAGTACTTAATATTTACAGAAAAAAAAACTAAATAAACAATCCAATAAACACTGTAACAAAAATAAACTACACACATAGACAGTTAATCTTACCTTCATATGAAACTCCAGGGTCAGTGCCTAGACTTTGAGGGGAAGCATAGCAGAATCTAGAAAGAGGTAGTTAATGAAGCTTGTCAGATTTACTGAATAATATAACTTAATGTGACTCTTAGTTCTACAGATATATAGGTAACATGCAAAATATTCTTTATCCATATAATTCTTCCCCTCTTTTGTTTTTATCACTATTTGTCTATACTTCTTTCAAATAGTTCACCATAGCATACTTTTCTTCTTATGTTTGATAGAGTCATTATTAAAAACATGTGAAACAAAGGATTTAGAATGATCAAAACCAATACTTATTACAAGCTCTTACAATTGATCACACATTTTCTTTACTAGGATATTTTCCTTAGTGTTTATATTTGAATCACTTTCTAGTGCCTTTACCCTTCCATCTTGTTTTTTAAGGGCACTCTGGTGGATATTAACTGTCTCCATTTTTGGTTGTCTGGGGATGTTTTAATATCACCCTTATTCCAGGAGGATCACTTTCCTGGGTGGAGTATTCTCGGTAGACAGGTTTTTGTTTTGCTTTTTTTTCCATTTAGAACTTTAAAGATATTATTCAATTGCCTTCTGGTGTCCAAAGCTTCGGAGGTTAAAAAAGACATCAACAAAAAACACTCCTTACTCTTATAGGGGATCATTGGTATGTGATTGTTAGCTGCTTTCTCATTGCCTTATTGATTCTGTCTTTGTCTTCCATTTTTGGGGTCTTAACTATGATGTCAGAGCCTTTGTTGCACATTGGTTAGAGTGCCCAGTGATAACCAAAGGAACAGTCATTTGAACCCAATATCTGCTCCATGGTGGAAAGATGTAGCAATCTGCTTCCCTAAAGATTTGCAGCCTTAGAAACCCTATGGGACAGTTCTTCTATGTCCTATAGTGTGGTGGTGACTTGGAATCAAATTGTTGGCAGTAGATTTTAGTGGTTTAACTGTAATGTGTCTTCATTTAGAACTCTTTGGGTTGATTCTACTGGGGTTCTTGGCGCTTCCAGGATTTGTAGATTCATGTCCTTCAGTTGACTGGGGAAATTGTCATTGTTTCTTCAGATATTCTTTCTACACCTTTGTCTCTCACATCTCCTTCTAAATTCTCATATTGTATATTTTAGATCTTTGTTGTTGTTCAAGTTTAATGAAACTGCTTAACC
>NW_006409250.1:82319-84233 GCF_000296735.1 Chrysochloris asiatica | reverse complement strand
GCCTCTGCCTCCTTCTCTGCTGCCGCCACTTTTCCAGGCAGGAACCCCAGGCTCCACTCATGCTTTTCCTTCCTGATGGTCCTGGGATCATTGGATCCTGAAATGAAAGAAAACCACTCCCTCCTTTTAGTTACACATCTTCTACAATTACAGTTTTGACAATCACAATGAATCCTACTAACAGTTACTCACAATTGGAATTGTAAATTCCTATAAGCATAACTCCCCACACCATCTCACCAGATCCATCTGGAATAGTCGAAATCTAGTCAGTGGAGATTTTACCATATCCCCTCACTCTGAAACTAAGCACACCTATGAAAGTTTGTTCGTCAGTCACTTCATGACTTTATAACCTTCCATTTTTAAAAGCTGTTGTCTAAATTTCCTGTGTCTATCAACCCAGTACCCTGAGGAGACAAGCATGTTCTGTGATATGAAGAATCTTCCATTCCAGTTGGACTTTTGAGAAACTGCATTCATAAGCAAAAGTCTAGTCTATCAAACTGCTGCAGTTGACACTTGCTCAGAGTATCAAGCATCTTTATCTTTATCTGGTCAGGTTTAGGTCAGCTCTACCTTAGCCACCCATAAAGAGTCCTGGTGTGGTGCTGTGGGGTAATGTGCTGGATTGCAAGGTTGGTTTAAATCATAAAGTTGGCAGTTCAAGTTCAGCAGCTGCTTCTCAGATGCTATGGGTTGAAACCAGCTTGATAACACTTAATAACAACCACTACAGTCAGCCAAGCTAAGTTAAATGGGTACCAGTTACAAGTTTGGGAGTTCACACACACGTCACTGCACATCAAATCAGCAATCCCTTCACTCTCAGCACTTGAGTCAATGGGCTAGGTCAGGGTATTTAAGGTCAGGAGTTCATAAAACTACCTAAACTTCAAACCAGTCAACCTTCCTGCTCCACTTACCTCACGGTCAGTGGGTACAAATGGAACAAGTTCAAATTCAGCCTGTGTCTTCATTCCTGCATTTCATCCAATTCCATACACAAGTCAATCCAAGAGGTCACCAGCGAGCAATGGAACGCAGGTTCCCTTGAACTTTCAGTCCTAGAAGGAGGTTTTCTTTGATGGACGGACTTGCCTTGATGCCTCCAGAACTCAAAATGTCAAACTGTCTGCTATTTTCCTCTGCTTTAAAATCCTGCTCTCCCAGTAGTTCTGGGTTGGTCTGCCTGTCTTCGCAAATGCAAATGTCCCAAGTCTGAAGGTTTTGGGCCAGATTCAGGATTCTACCAAAGCAAAAAGCCAAATTTCTCAGGGCAAATTACAAACCCATTTTAGCAAGTCCAACCAATTATAGGCCGAAGGCAGGTTTACAAGCTCTCTGTAATAATAATTTCAAATATTCCTATCACATGTATATGCCTATTTTACACTAATAGGCAGGAGAAACCAATATCCATAAGGCCGTCAAACACAAACCTTTTAAAACAGTCAAGTTCACTCTTTTCCTCTACCTTGAACTAACCCCATTCATACTCAGTTCTTCTGGCAGGGTGGGTTCCAGGAGCCCAAGGCACTGTATTAATTAGTATCAGTGCCAACTCAGGTCCTATATACACCTTATACACACAATATCTGTGATTCCCTTTCCTCAGTGTGCAGTTGTAAGGACAGAGTTCCATATGGGGAACTACTAGGGGATCGTTAGAGGACATGTTTGTCATCATGTAACATGACCGACCATTCCTCTAGAGGAAACAGCCATCCATTTATCAAATAGGTTTAGGTTTGTAAACTGACCAGTTCCCAGAATAGGGGAATTATGACTTTTGTATGAACCAACCACACTTGGTCTCCTGCTCCAAGTTTTCTGCTTTTCTGAATGTAGATGCCAAGAAGCACCTATTTGCTGCCCATGAAAACTCATGAGCATCTAGGGATCAACAATCTT
>NW_006409250.1:80481-81229 GCF_000296735.1 Chrysochloris asiatica | reverse complement strand
CCCTCAATTGCAGGGCCAGTCAGAGTGTAAGCAGCAGCTTAAACTGGTATCAGCAGAAACCTGGGCAGGCTCCCAGGCTCCTCATCTATTATGCAGACAACAGGGAAGATGGCATCCCAGAGCGATTCAGTGGGAGTGGATCTGGGACAGACTTCACTCTCACTATCAGCAGACTGGAAGCTGAAGATGTTGGAATTTATTTCTGTCAGCAGAGTTATAATCTCCCTCCCACAGTGTTACATGCTTGAACATAAACCCCACCACCGCAGGGAGCAGATGTGTGAGGCTGGGCTTTCCCAGCTGCTTCTCTTTGTGCCTCCATCTGCTTCCTGTCTTTTCAGATGTAACCACTCTGTGTAGATGGTGACTTATTTTTGTTGAAGGAGCTAGGTTGATTCCTTAGCACACTTACCCTCAATCCTTCTCCTTAGTCCATTAGCACAGACATAGAGAGTGTCTGTCCTAACTTAATGAAAGACAGAAATAGTAATGCTGGGATTTAGCATCTATCAGAGTTCATATTTCAAAATCAGTTAACACAGGACACAGAGAGGAGGAAAAGAACAGCGACTGTCTGAAGTCATCATACACAGAACAGTCCACCCGCCCAATCGGCCTCTACTCGGCCCAATTGAACCGCGGTCACCTGCCACATTACCCCCTTGATCCCCGCACTCCCGCCGTCCCTGACGCCGACCCCACTGGACAGCAAGCACCCACTGGATCGTGCCCTACCTCTCAGACCACA
>NW_006409250.1:78383-80381 GCF_000296735.1 Chrysochloris asiatica | reverse complement strand
GTCCTAACTTAATGAAGGACAGAAATAATAATGCTGGGATTTAGCATCTATCAGAGTTCATATTTCAAAATCAGTTAACACAGGACACAGAGAGGAGGAAAAAAACAGCGACTGTCTGCGGTCATCATACACAGACTGTATCCACCCGCCCAATTGGCCTCTACTCTGCCCAATTGAACCTCGGTCACCTGCCACATTACCCCCTTGATCCCCGCGCCCCCGCCGTCCCTGACCCTGACCCCACTGGACAGCAAGCACCCACCTGATCGTGCCCTACCCCTCTGACCACACGCCCCGCACCCGCGGGACCCACCGCTAACCCCACCCTGACTGACTGATCACCCGCGACCCAGCCCCGCCCTCCCCTGTACAAGCCAAAGTACCCATCAACTGAAGAATGGATAAAGAAGCTGTGGTACATACACACAATGGAGTATTATGCTACCTTGAAGAATAACAAGGAAGCTGCATGCCACTTCCTAACATGGATGAACTTTAAGGACATTATGTTGAGTGAAATTAGTTAATCACAAAAGAAAAATACTGCATAGGACCACTACTGTAAAAGACTAAGAAAAAGAACCCATAGTAATCCACTAAAGTGGATTCTTAGCAGGTTGCTAGGACCTAGGAGTAGGAATAAGGGTGGGAGGGGAAGGCGGAGCACAGAGCAGGGAATAGACACAGGATAATTTGGGTATTGGGGAGGGGGGCAATATACAAGTAGGGAGAGGGGAATGGAAGAACAAGGCAGATGGGAGAACAATTAGGCAGGTGTGAATGAGCTTAATGGGACAGAGGTTAAAAAGGATGTAGGCACAGCCTTGGAACAACAGGGCTCTGGGATCCAGAGACTGGGACAGGGTTGGAATGGGGGAAAAGTGGGGAATAATGTTGAGATACTTGGCTGACTTTTGAACCTTGGTTTTCCATGCATTATAATATAAAATAGTCACTGGAGGAAGAGTGAAAGGAATATCCAGAAATATCACCATAGAAAGCTTGAAAGACTGTCTTCTGCCTATAACTAATTGGAATACCTAAAACAGGGCTACAGTGTATCTAGTGAAGGAGGTCACATGAGGAGCCTCTGCATTACACAAGACTATAGAAAGAAGCCTGAACCACATCCAGACCATCAGAGAAGGGAAACTTTCCTATTGAAAAGACAAGCAGACCAGCTTGGAGCAGCCAGAAAACCAGAAGACATTGCTTGAAAGAAGGACCTACAGGAAAAATACAAAACAACAAGGGCAGTCCAACTGTTACCACAAGAACAAGCAGGCTGTCTGCCCAGGAGACATAAAGGCAAGTGGTCAGGTCCTCTCAGTGCAAATCTTCCTCCAAGACTAAGACTCAATGGGAAAATGCTTTCTGATTGGTGACCACGCACATCACCCATTAAGAGAAGCAACCAAAGAACATCAAAGAAGCAGCAAGCTAAGCTCTGCATCTTTCAGCAGACTTTGGTGAGCCCCGGTGGAGACCTGGTGGGCCAGCAGTGAGGCAAGACCTGGGGACTCATGGGCTCAGAGTCAGTGACACAGAGGACTAGAGTGGAGACTGAAGTGACCAACTGATAAGAAGAGAGCAGACAGATGCAGGAAACCCACTCCTGCAGATGATACCCACTTGCCATGGCTCCAATGATGGGACGAACAGAGCTCAACCTGAAGAAGAAAGAAGAGGAAAAAAGTGTCATCTGATACAGTCTGATAAACTGGACATCCACCTACAAATTCAGTAGTTCAAAAGAGGAAACAAACCCCTGCTCCAAGCATTATTCCCACCCCCTCCACACAATGAGTAGATAGGGATGGACATCTTGAACATTGACTAACCAAAATTGGGAGAAAGGATACAAAGGTAAGAAGTGACTGGCTTACAAGCTTTCAAGACGGAACCTAAATCCACAGGGTGGGGAGGGTGTTAGAGTGTCCAGTGAGTAGTGTCCGACCTGTCTAGGAAGGGCAAATGAAAATAAATGCAGATGGATCC
>NW_006409250.1:77031-78283 GCF_000296735.1 Chrysochloris asiatica | reverse complement strand
GTCAGTGACACATCCACAGAGGACTAGAGTGGAGACCGAAGTGACCAACTGATAAGAAGAGAGCAGACAGATGCAGGAACACCCACTCCTGCAGATGATACCCACTTGCCATGGCTCCAATGATGGGATGAACAGAGCTCAACCTGAAGAAGAAAGAAGAGGAAAAAAGCGTCATCTGATACAGTTTGATAAACTGGACATCCACCTATAAATTCAGTAGCTCAAAAGAGGAAACAAACCCCTGCTCCAAGTATTATTCCCACCCCCTCCACACAAAGAGTAGATAGAGATGGACATCTTGAACATTGACTAACCAAAATTGGGAGAAAGGATACAAAGATAAGAAGTGACTGGCTTACAAGCTTTCAAGAGGGAACCTAGATTCACAGGGTGGGGAGGGTGGTAGAGTGTCCAGTGAGTAGTGTCCAACCTGTCTAGGAAGAGCAAATGAAAATAAATGCAGATGGATCCCTTGGGATGCAAGGGTGAATAATTGTTACCAGGACTGACTGTGAAGACTGGAAATGTAAAGGTGGACATTTTATAGCAAGGAGGGGCGTGATTAACCTTTCAGAGGGCCCTGGGACCATCAATGGAGAAGAGCAGAGAGGGGGACCCCACCCAGAGGAGCAGTGAGGACTGAGACATAGAGGATGACGTGAAGAGAGAGGATGATGTGAAGAGATGGAGTGGCTGGGGACTAGGGATCCAGAGTGGGAGAGGCGCCGTGTGCTGAGGACCATGAGGGGTTGGTGGGTGGGATTGCAGGGTATACCCTTTGGTTGGGTGATGATGCATGGACAGGATGGTAACTATGGCAATGAGATGATGTATGATGGAATGAATGTAAAACTAATGTTCCCCCATGTAGACTATCACACAATACACAATAAAAAATTAAAAAAAAAGAACTCCAATGCATTAGGCAAATCTGTTTCACAAGACTTCTTCCAAGTGTTCAAGAGCAAAGATATTAGTTTGAGGACGAAGGTGTGCCTGGCCCAAGCCATGATATTTTCAATAGTCTCATATACACGTGAAGGTTGGACAGTGAATAAGGAAGACTGTAGAAGAGTTGATGCATTTGAGTTGTGGTGTTGGAGAAGAATATTAAAAGTATCATGAAGTGCCAGAGGTACAAATATATCTTTATTGGAAGAGGTACAGTCAGAATGCCCCTTAGAAGTCAGGATGGTAAGTACTGGTCTGTCACACTTCAGATATATTGTCAGGATGGACCTATCCCTAGAGA
>NW_006409250.1:44093-45118 GCF_000296735.1 Chrysochloris asiatica | reverse complement strand
TATTTTACATACTTTTTCTACTAAGTCTTCAGAATCTGGTTTGTATTTTTAATTAATTAATTTTTTTAAATGTTTTATTGTGAATTATATGACAGTTTACTTGGGAAAACATTAGCTTTACATTCATCCTGTTGTATGTCATTTCATTGCCAGGGTTACAATCCCCTTCATGCATCATCAACCAACCAAAGGGTATACCCTGTAAGCCTGTCTCATGGTTGTCAGCAAACAGCCCCTCTCCCTCTCTGGGTCTAGAGTCCCCAAGCACTCCATCTCTCCAACCTGGAGCAGTGTTCAGCTTTAAAATGCTCACAGCTTGCTGCTTCATTTTCTCCAGGATTCCGTAGCCCAATCATTACTGACTTCATCCTCCGTGAATATGAGAACAAATGCTTGATGATATTAGCTACTGAGCCTCTGAGTTGTTTGTTATTAACTAGTACTATTGAAAAACTTAGTATTTGTGTGGTATTTCGTTATTTTATTACTAAGAAACATTTTTTTTTAAAGTTAAAACGTAAGGTCAGTGGTTCAAACCCATCAGTCTCTCCTTGTAAGCACTGTAAAGTGTTGCTGTGAGTCAGAAACAACTCAAGGGCACTTAACAACAACAACAACAACAATGGCTATAGAAATTTTCTTGCAATGCTTGTCTCTATATAATCCACCAAAATGGAGTGCTCACTTAAAAAAAAAATAAAAAAAATTATTGGTATAGATACAAAGGCCTTAATAAGGATCAATTTTTCTAATACTTAGGAATAAAACTTTTCAGCCTATAAAATTTACATCTTCTGTATTTTAAAGAATGATATAATTTATAGGTTTGTGATTGTTGGGTTGTTTTTTCTTATGAAATCTGATACTCTGATGACATAAATCACAGTAGTTGAAATTTATACAAATATTGAAAACAAAATAAACCATCCAATAAACACTCTAATAAAAACAGACTACACACATAGGCAGTTAATCTTATTTTAATATGAGACTCCAGGGACAATGCCTAGACTTTGAGGGGAAGC
>NW_006409250.1:43466-43993 GCF_000296735.1 Chrysochloris asiatica | reverse complement strand
CATGCAAATAGTTCACCATAACATACTTTTATTCTTATGTTTGATAGATTCGTTTTAAAAACATGTGAAATAAAGGATTTAGAATGATCAAAAATTAATACTTATTACAAGCTCTGACAATTGACCATACATTTTCTTTACTAGGATATTTTCTTTAGTGTGTATTTATGAATCACTTTCTAGTGCCTTTACCCTTCCATCTGCAGAGTTCCTGTTTGTGTTTTTTGTTTTGTTTTTTTCTTTTTTAGGGCCAGTCTGTCTCCGTTTTTGGTTGTCTGGGGATGGTTTTTAATATCACCCATATTCCTGAAGAATCGCTTTCCTGTGTAGATTATTTTTGATAGACAGTTTTTTTGTTTTGGTGTTTTTCCTTTAGCACTTTAAAGAGAACATTCTATAGTCTTTTGGTCTCCAATGCTTCTGGGATTGAAAAAGACAACACCAAAAAACAACACTTATTTTTATAGGAGATCATTGGTTTGTAAATGTTAGCTTCTTTCTCATTGCCTTATTGATTCTGTCTTTGT